>NC_068424.1:46623964-46768964 GCF_023373465.1 Oncorhynchus keta | reverse complement strand
ACTATTACATTCTCCCACATCAAAAATAATCATGCAGCCTGAGGAAGGGTCCTGAACATTTTTCTGCGACTATTGTTCCAAACAAAGTTAAAAAAAAAAAAACATTTCAATAGAATCGTGGCTACTCTGTTTTAATTCACTGAATATAAAACCTGAAATGAATGTGACAACACTGTTAGGTCACAATGTCTCGTTTGACCCAGATCCTACGAATGTCTTCGTGATGACCCCTACGAACATAACTGGCCGTCCCTGCCCAGACTTCCTGGTCTGCACTACTCCATGAACGAACAGTGTCGCTTCGACTTCGGCGTGGGCTACATGATGTGCACCGCGGTAAGAACTCTCCAAAGGAACGAGTGGTATACTAACATATGCACTAACTATTGCTTATACTAATGTATACATACTAGATTCATATATGTTACCACAATAACAAGTACCCACTGTAGTGGTGCCAGCAGTTGAAAAGCCATCCACTTCACACTTCAGTCCCCAATGATACCGTGATGAGCAGGGTTACATGGATAACATCCACACCGCAGTAAAATAAGTCCCCACTCCTCACTGAATTCCCTACTGACATACACTGAGTGAACAAAACATTATGAACACCTGCTCTTTCCACGACATAGACTGAGTATACCAAACATTATGAACACCTGCTCTTTCCACGACATAGACTGAGTATACCAAACATTATGAACACCTGCTCTTTCCACGACATAGACTGAGTATACAAAACATTATGAACACCTGCTCTTTCCACGACATAGACTGAGTATACAAAACATTATGAACACCTGCTCTTTCCACGACATAGACTGAGTATACAAAACATTATGAACACCTGCTCTTTCCACGACATAGACTGAGTGTACAAAACATTATGAACACCTGCTCTTTCCATGACATAGACTGAGTATACAAAACATTATGAACACCTGCTCTTTCCACGACATAGACTGAGTATACAAAACATTATGAACACCTGCTCTTTCCATGACATAGACTGAGTATACAAAACATTATGAACACCTGCTCTTTCCATGACATAGACTGAGTATACAAAACATTATGAACACCTGCTCTTTCCACGACATAGACTGACCAGGTGAATCCAAGGGACAGCTCTGATCCCTTATCTGTTATATCCACCTCAATCAGTGTAGATGAAGGGGAGGAGACTAAAGAAGGATTTTTATGCCTTGAGACAATGGAGACATGGATTGTGTATATTTTCCAGCCAGAGGGTGAATGGGCAAGACTTTGAACGGGGTATGGTAGTAGCTGCCAGTCCCACCAGTTTGTGTCAAGAACTGCAACGATGCTGGGTTTTCCACTCTCAACAGTGTACCGTGTGCATCAAGAATGGTCCACCTCCCAAAGGACATCCAGCCAACTTGGCACAACTGTGGGAAGCAAAGGAGTCAAGAATCCCTGTGGAATGCTTTCAACACCTTGCAGAGTCTATGCTCAGACAAATTGAGGCTATGCTGAGGGCAAAAAGGGGGGTGCAACTCAATATTAGGAAGGTGGTCCTAATGTTTGTTACGCTCCATGTAAGTCCCGACTTGAATAGGTCTGTCCCTCAAGGCATCTTGACACTGACTGAAGATCTTATCTTTGTATCTCGGGAGCTGTTTTGTGATTGAGAGATGAGAGTTGAGCTGACCTACTCTTTGCAGGGCTTTGCACTCGTTGCTAGATTACCCTTTATTCTCTTGTCAAACCATTCATTCCTTTAGCTGCAAAAGGTGGGCCAGGCTGGAACACAGGTAAGGTTACCCCCCTATCCTCCCCCTCGGAGCGATGTGGCCACTTTCTTTTTCTTCTGATTATCAGTATGGTTGTCATCGTTACTTGTTTATCTTCCGTTCTTTCGTTCTGCCCATCGTCACATGATCGTGACTGGCATGTGTTCTGCAGAATTCTAAACATACACTTTTTTAGTTTTCATTTAGTGCCAAAAAGGAAAAGAGTTCTGGATTTCTCCCAGACAGCTAGCCAGAAAAAGTGAACCATAGCAAATGAGCTCAACACTGACACACACACACACTCACACACACAGCGCCTTTCACTGTAAATCTATGTGTCACTATTTGGCCATTCGGAAAGCGATATTGGCAAAGATATTGGAAAAGGGATGGGAAGAAAGAGAAAGAGAAGTCCTTTCCAGGCAGAAAGAAACGCCTGGTGCGAGAGCTGCTTTCCTATGATCAGGTTTAGGATCCTGCAGTGTCGCGTGCCAGCCTACCAGGCTGATGTCATCAGTGCCAACCGCAGGCTGACCTTTGACCCTGTTGTGGGCTCAACTGTAGGGGTCACCTGAGGTCATTCTGGGTAGAGAGTCTGGGTCGGCTTTGTTATTGTGGAACGGGGGACAGAGGGGGAAACAGGTGAAAGACAGAAGAAGTAGAGACTCCATTTAGAAATGATTACAACTATTAGTTAACTGTCCCCATTAGAGCCATGGAACGTAAAACTGAATAAAGACAACATTATCCTACTCTGTGGGGCAACAATTGACAGTTGACCTCTTACCCATCACATTCTGCTCTCCCTGCCCTCCTCTCTGACCCCACAGACCTGCAGGTTCTCTCAGTCAGAGTCTCTCTCTCCTCATCCTCTTTGGTTTTGTCTGCATGCTCTTTGACCTCCTGTACAGCCGTGTTGTTGTAACAGTGAAACAGTGAAGGACTACTACAGTACACTGCCGTCTGGACCCTTATAGATGTTGAGGTTTTGTATATTTTCTTGTACATGTGCAGTACAGTCAATGGTCCAATTGATCTGTTCTCTCTGGTGTAGTAGGTCTGAGGTGATTTCTGGAATGTTCTGTGATGTTAGCTACTCCCAGTGTCTCGGTGTCTGTATACGAGAAAGAGTGACCTGTTGCAAGTCACCTGCCTTGTCTGGTGATACTATATGTTTTCGGTAAAGACCCAGTTACTGGCTGTGTGTGTATAATGTGAGAGGATGTGTGTGTGAGGAGTCTTCTCTGTCTGTCCATTGCAGTACCGGACGTTTGACCCCTGCAAACAGCTGTGGTGCAGCCACCCTGACAACCCCTTCTTTTGCAAGACCAAGAAAGGACCACCCATCGATGGCACCATGTGTGGGGATGGGAAGGTACACACACGCACACAGTACCAGTCAAAAGTTTGGACACCGTTACTCATTCAAGGGTTTTTCTTTATTTTTAAAATTTTCTACACACTCTTGGCATTCTCTCAAGCAGCTTCATGAGGTAGTCAACTGGAATGCATATCAATTAGCAGGTTTGCCTTGTTAAAAGTTCATTTGTGAAATGTCATTCCTTCTTAATGCATTTGAGCCAATCAGTTGTGTTGTGATATAAGGTAGGGGTGGTATACAGAAGATAGCCCTATTTGGTAAAAGACCAAGTTCATATTATGGCAAAAACAGATCAAATAAGCAAAGATAAACAACAGTCCATCATTACTTTAAAACTCGAAGGTCAGTCAATCCGGAAAATGTCAAGAACTTTCTTTAAGTGCAGTCACAAAAACCATGAAGCACTTTGATGGAACTGGCTCTCATGAGTACCGCCACAGGAAAGGAATACCCAGAGAAACCTCTGCTGCAGAGGATAAGTTCATTAGAGTTAACTGCACCTCAGATTGCAGCCCACATTTTCACGGTCATCGTTCAAGGAAGATCAAGGTGCAGTGTGGTGAGCGTACATTTTCTTTTATTTAGTCAAATGTCGCCAATAAAACAAGAAATCAAGGAAACGACCTTGACGCTGACAAGGGCTATAGTGCCCCTAACAAAGACAACTTCCCACAATGACAAAAGGGAAAAGGCTACCTAAGTATGATTCCCAATCAGAGACAACGATAGACATCTGTCCCTGATTGAGAACCATACCTGGCCAAAACATAGAAATACAAAAACATAGAAAACAGAACATAGAATGCCCACCCAAATCACACCCTGACCAAACCAAATAGAGACATAAAAAGGCTATCTAAGGTCAGGGTGTGACACACATAAATGCTTTACAGAGTTCAAGTAACAGACACTTCTCAACATCAACTGTTCAGAGGAGACTGCGTGAATCAGGCCTTCATGGTCGATTTTGCTGCCAAGAAACTACTACTAAAGGACACCAATAAGAAGATGAGAGTTGCTTGGGCCAAGAACATTAGACCGGTAGAAATCTGTCCTTTGGTCTGATGAGTCATAATTTAAGATTTTTGGTTCTTTGGGAGATGCAGAGTAGGTGAGTGGATGATCTCGTAGATGTGGTTCCCAGCATGAAGCATGGAAGAGGTGTAATGGTGAATTCAAGCATGGCTACCACAGTATTCTGCAGCAATACACCACACCATCTGGTTTGTACTTTTATTAGTTTTTATTTAACTAGGGAAGTCAGTTAATTACAAATTATTATTTACATTGATAGCCTAAGAACAGTGGGTTAACTGCCTTGCTCAGGGGCAGAATGACAAGTTTTTAATCTGTCAGCTCATTGATTCGATCTAGCAACCTTTCAGTTATCGGCCCAACACGCTAACCACTAGGCTACCTGCCACTTAGTGGGACTACCATTTGTTTTTCAACAAGACAATGACCCAACACACCTCCAGGCTGTGTAAGGGCAATTTTACCAAGAAGGAGAGTGATAGAGTGCTGCATCAGATGACCTGCCCTCCACAGTCACCCAATCACAAACCAATAGAGATGGTTTGAGATGAGTTGGACCGCAGAGTGAAGGAAAAGCAGCCTCAGCATGTGGGAACTCCTTCAAGACTGTTGGAAAAGCTTTCCAGGTGAAGCTAATTGAGGGAATGCCAAGACTGTGCAAAGCTGTCATCAAGGCAAAAGGTGGCTACATTGAAGAATCTAAAATATAAATTCATTTAGATTAGTTTAACACTTTTTTGGTTACTATATGATTCCACATGTGTTAGTTCATAGATTTGATGTCTTCACTATTATTCTACAATGTAGAAAATAGTACAAAATAAATAAACACCCTTGAATGAGGAGGTGTGTCCAAACCTTTGACTGGTACTGTACACACACACACACACACACACACACACACACACACACACACACACACACACACACACACACACACACACACACACACACACACACACACACACACACACACACACACACACACACACACACACACACACACACACACACACACACACACCACCCTAATGGTAAAAATAATACCATCCTACAGTTTCTTCCCCTCTCTTGTCCTATCACAGCACTGCTTCAAAGGTCACTGTATCTGGCTGACCATTGACATGATAAAGCAGGATGGTGGGTGGGACATGTGGAGCCAGTTTGGGTCCTGTACTCGTACCTGTGGAGGAGGGGTGCAGTTTAGAACCCGTGAATGCAACAACCCCAGGTACGGTATTTTTTTTAACCCTAAATACTGACAAATCTACCTAGCAATGCTTGCATAGTATCATGGTTCAAGAGCGTTAGAGCTTGTCCTAACAGAACAGAACATATTCACTGTTCACATTTACCAATTGAATGGGCTCCTGAGTGGCACAGCGGTCTAAGGCACTGCATCTCAGTGCTGGAGGTGTCACTACAGATCCTGGTTTGATTTCCAGGCTGTATCACAACCGGCCGTAGTTGGGAGTCCCATAGGGCGGGGCACAATTGGCCCAGGGTGGTCCAGGTTTGGCCGGGGTAGGCCGTCATTGTAAATAAGAATTTGTTCTTACTGACATGACTGGTTAAATAAAAAATGTCACTGTTGTCTCCAGACCTGCTAACGGAGGCCGTACCTGTCTGGGGACTAACCACCAGTTCCAGCTGTGTAACAGCCAGGAGTGTGAGGAGCTGTACAGTGACTTCAGGGAGGAGCAGTGCCGTAGCTTGGACCCTGAGTTTGAGTTCCACAACAACAAGCACCACTGGCTGCCTTATGAACACACGGAACGTAAGTAGCCTACACACAGACTTCCTGAAATGGTGGGTTGTGGGACATAAGTCAGCTCCTCTTGTGTGGAGGCAGATTGGGAAGATGTTCTGTGAGTGTTTTGGGGGGGGGGAGCACCCATCTTAAAAAACAGAACCCTTGCCTTTGAACCATTCTAAAACGGCAACCCCTTTCTCGAACCCCTTTTAAAAAACGCTCTCTTCTATCTCTAACCTATCTCACTCAACTTAATCATCTAAGCTCTTTTTTAGCCTGTCTGTCTGTGTGTCGGTCGGTCGGTAGGTGTGTTATTCTGTGTGTTGTTTGGTGCGCCGGTCAGTCTTAGTCAGTGTGTTGGTCGCTCTTCCTCCCATCCCCCCTCCCTCCCTCTTTTCTCAGCTCGTCAGCTGTTGTGACTCACAGAACATAGTCATACTGTATGTGTTTAAACCATCAGAACCCAGAATGGGATCCCCATAACATCCCTTTTTTATCGCCATCTCAAAACAAAACGCCCTTACCTCATCTATATGTGTGAGTATGAGTTTAAAGCGTTTGCGAGCCTTGCAGATCCAGTCCCCATGCTAAATACTTTTCTCCACATTGTCTCAAGTACTTGCGGGAGAGGGGAGAGAGAGAGGGGAAGATAGATAAGGGGGGAAAGGAGAGGTAAGGAGAGAAGTTAGAATGAATTCCATTAGTGTGTTTTCATCTCCAGGGTTTAGAGATAGTGTCAGAGAACTAGAGTGAGTCTGTATGAAAATCTAGACTTTGCTCGAAATCGAATAATTAATTACACCTGTTGTAAAATACTGTCAATGTTGTGTTTTTAGCCACAAACATCCTCGTAACATTGCTCTACAGTTTAAAAAAAACACTTTCTACAAGCATTGATTGTTCCAGCTGCTTTGGTCATCCAGAGTCCAGCTGGTAAGGGTAATCTCACCCAGAGAACTCTCTCTCCCTCTGGGATGATCTGTGGCATCGGCCCCCTCTCTGGGGGCTCTGGCTGGAGGAGTGAGGGAGTGACGGACTGTGTATCGGCATGAGTCAATGAGTACTCAACTCCCAATCTGAGTGTTTCTAATACTATGTAATATCAGTAAGGTCATCACAGTGCATTTGGAACATTGCATACTGAAGACATAGTTCGAGTCATCTCAGATCAGATCCCGTGTGGCTCAGTTGGTAGACCATGGTGCTTGCAATGCCAGGGTTCCGTTCCCATGGGGGACCAGTACAAAAATGTATGCAGTCACTCTGGATAAGAGCGTCTGTAAAATGTAAATCATATAGGGATTCTGTGGTTTACATAGTTGAGTCAATCCTTGGGCAATTTGTTTTGCAGCAAGTTTACATACACAATGAACATTCAAATCCACTTAAATACCAATCTTGCATGACAGACTTTATAGCTATTGCATAGCCGGGAGATTACATAAACACATACAGGCTAGACAGAGATCCTCCATTGCCCACACAAAGGGTAAATAACTCTGAGCTGTGTCCTTATTGTAAGGGATATATGCTGGGTTTGGCTCGTACTTCTTTTAACCTCCCCCTCCACTTTCATGTTTTCTCTGCAGACTGGGATTCACCTATACAGTATAAATCCAGATCGCCTTCACAGCCTGTTCTGTAATACTGTCAGACATAATCACATTGCATACACACTCAAACTGCAGGAGAACATGGAAAATAGAGGTGAAGCTTGGCACAATTAGGGCTCTGTGTCTTAAGACAATGTTCCTGTGTGGTTCTGTTCTACTAGCGATGGATGTAAATCAAGTGTTGTAACGTGTGTGTATGGGTTGTGCAGCTAAGCAGCGCTGCCACCTGCATTGCCAGTCCACGGAGACCCGAGACAAGATCAACATGCAGAGGCTGGTCCAAGACGGCACGCGCTGCTCATATAAAGACCCCTACAGCGTGTGTGTGCGCGGGGACTGTGAGGTCAGTGTGTGTGTCCATAAATGTTGTCAAATATATGTAGGTTTGCAAAAAATATTGCAACCCTAATTATGTGTGTGCGTGACTGTCTGCAACTGTGTGAAGTGTGTGTCAGTGTTCATAACTTTGTGTGTGTCCATAATACTCTAGCGTGTGTGTGTGTGTGTGTGTGTGTGTGTGTGTGTGTGTGTGTGTGTGTGTGTGTGTGTGTGTGTGTGTGTGTGTGTGTGTGTGTGTGTGTGTGTGTGTGTGTGTGTGTGTGTGTGTGTGTGTGTGTGTGTGTGTGTGTGTGTGTGCCTGCGTGTTGCAGAAAGTAGGCTGTGACAGCGTGGTAGGGTCCTCCCAACAGGAGGACAAATGTGGCGTCTGTGGAGGAGACAACTCCAGCTGCAAGATCATCAAGGGCAATTTCACTCGCAGTGCCAAGAAACAAGGTACACACACACGCACACACACGCACGCACACACACACACACGTGCGCACACGCACACGCACACACACACACACACACACACACACACACACACACACACACACACACACACACACACACACACACACACCACTGTGGCAGACTGAGACCAATAAGGTAATATGTAAGTGAGTTGTCAGACCATGGAACATGAAAGAGCATGAAAACAGTGCAGGAAGTGAGATAGATGAGGTTGTTTTCCTGGCCTGAGTCCTATTCTGATGAAGTGGTCACAACTTCACTGGATAGCTAACTAAAGAGCCCCTTCTACTGGTCACATGGAGATAATAATCTTGGCCCTTATCAACAAATCCTCAGTGTAGGAGTGCTGATCTAGGATCAGTTTCGCTATTTTAGATCATAATGAATGATATTGTATGGACAGATCAGCACTCCTAATCAGACGCTTTGTGGACATTGGCCCTGGCTAGAATCATGTCCTGTTCAAAGCATTACCATATGAGCAGGATCACCGCCCAACGATGATGTGAATCAATCAATCAAATTTTATTTATATAGCCCTTCGTACATCAGCCGATATCTCAAAGTGCTGTACAGAAATCACTATACCATGACCTCATATTAAATAAATATCATCCAGATGAAATAAGGAAAAAACTCATTTTGATACATTTCCTGGAATTGACTGTTGATGACCCTGGCTGGCAAAACTAAGAGCAGTTAAACTTGTATTTGAAATGTACCCCGTGTAGCCTTGAACAATAAAGTTGAATGAAAATTTATCCTGACAAAGTTGAAAATATGTCTTCTCTGTGGGTGTCTGGACCTCAGGGTAATGTAGTGTTTTCATTTCAGGTTTCCTCAAAGTACTTGAAATCCCTCGAGGGGCGAGACACCTACTAATCCAAGAGATTAAGCCAACCGCACACATCCTAGGTATAAAATGTGTGTGTGTGTGTGTGTGTGTGTGTGTGTGTGTGTGTGTGTGTGTGTGTGTGTGTGTGTGTGTGTGTGTGTGTGTGTGTGTGTGTGTGTGTGTGTGTGTGTGTGTGTGTGTGTGTGTGTGTGTGCGTGTGTAAGTGTGAGTATTCCAGTTTATAACTCCACCTCCCTCCCCAGCGGTGAAGAACCAGGCATCAGGACAGTTCTTCCTGAATGCAGAGGGAGACCTCCCAGAATCCCGTGCGGTCATAGAGAAGGGCGTGGAGTGGGAATACATGAATAATGACCATGACAAGGAGACACTACAGACCAACGGACCACTCAGACACGGAGTCCTCATCATGGTACACACACACACACACACACACACACACCCAAGCACTCATACAAGTCACAAAATACACACTTAATCCTTACCATATATGATTGTTATAGCTTGATTTTGATGGTTCAGAATTACGTCACTGCCAGCATTGAGTTTATGACATTTCCAGTCCTGACATTTGCTTTATATATATGACCTAAACTAATATGATTGTGCTGTTGTCTCCCCGTGTCCAGGTGCAGTCCCATGGAGATGCCAAGGTGACCCTTTCCTATAAGTACATCATCCACATGGACCTGCTGTCTGCAATAGAGAACAACATGCTGCTGGATGACACCTCCTTCTACGAGTGGGCCCTGAAGAAATGGTCCTTCTGCTCCAAGCCCTGTGGGGGAGGTATTTCACAGTGACACCACTAGCACAGGAAGACACCGGGTGACTGGGGAACATGATAGGAGATTTGGATGTGGAGCTCGTTGCCTAACAGATGTTTGTGTGTGTCCGGCCTTAAAAGGTAAGCAGTATACCCGGTTCGGCTGTAGAAGGAGAGCGGACAGTAAGATGGTCCACCGACGCTACTGTGAGAACATCAAGAAGCCTCGCGCCATCAGCAGAGACTGCAACCAGAAGGAGTGCTCACAGCCTATGTACGTATGGATATGTTTGTGTGGTTCATTTTCAGGTTTACGTAGAAGTAGGCCGCTGTTCAATGTCACTCCTTGGTCCCTACACGGAACCTGTGAACACCAAAGAGGTGCTAGTGACCGAAATGGAACAAGGCCTTGAGGTATGTTTTTGTCTGTGCCTCCCTCTGACTCTCTCTTGTTCCTTGTAGCTGGGAGGATGGTCCGTGGGAGCCATGCAGTAAGACGTGCGGTAAAACAGGGTACCAGGTGAGGTCCGTTCGCTGTGTTCAGCCCTTAGACAACGGCAACAAGCGCTCCATTCACAGCAAGTACTGCAATGACGACCGGCCTGAGGCACGCAGGCCCTGCAACAGAGAGCTCTGCCCTGCACAGTGGAGAGTAGGGCCCTGGTCACAGGTAAGGATGGGAGGCTGGGGGTAGAGGGGGTTACTGGTGGATGAATACATAGGGGCTTATTATTTAGTTTGTATGCATGTAGATGTGTGGTATGGAGTCTGTGTGTGTGTAGGTGTGTGTGTTTATGATGTTGGAGGTTGTTGTGTATAGCCTATTCTCACACTCTCTTTCTATGCTCGTGTGACCACAGTGCTCGGTGACGTGTGCCAATGGGACACAGCAGAGGCAGGCATTGTGTCACACGCGTGACAACACCATCGGTCTCTGCCTGGACAGCAAGCCAGACACCATCCGCATCTGTCGCTTGGCGCCATGTCCAAGTAAGTATTATGGCCTGGCCCCATTACGCTATACACAACACAAAATATTTAAAGAAATCGGTGACTGGAAGTAATTTAGTATAGGTAGTGGGGAGTATAAATCTCTCCTGATGAACTCATACTCATTTTCATCTCTGATATTATTCCCTCCTTTCTCAATCTCCAGGAGGCTCGTCGGACCTGAATAAGAACGGCAACATCCTGATCCAGTGGCTGTCCCGCCCTGACCCAGACTTGCCCTACCAGAGGAACAGCTCACGTAAAAAACCATCCCTTTATAGCTCTGGGCCCAACCTCCGGTGCATGGCGGTCCTGACCTGGACCTTGCCCTCTCTCTCTGTCCTCTTCACCCTGCAACAGGCCTGGGCTAGGGGTCCCGGGGGCAGGCTTACCCCCTGACCACCCCCCACCCCTCCCCCGTGTCCGTGCCTGTGGCCGCGCCCGCGAGCGAGCGCCAGCTTTTCGCTTCTCTTTTGGGGCGTGTGTGTCTCTCTCTCTCTCTGTGTCTGAGACAGCTCTGATTGGGGGAGGTCTCTGGCTCCTGTGTGCTGATTGGTTGGTTGGTTCTCTCTTGCTCTGTCTCTCTCTTCTCTTTTCTCTCTCTCTCCTTTGTGGAGCATTGTGTTGTAACCGCTGGCCAGTCAAAACTAAAAAGAAAAACATTTAAACATTGAAGAGAAGGTGGAAATGGAAAAAGACAAGCAGGTTTGATTGGCGGCTCTTAGTGGCATGGTTGAGCCGGTGAGTCATGAGAGGCCCCTCTGTTTGGCGGCCATGTTTTGCGCGAGCTAGTTGCGAGTCGTCATGGTTCACACTCCTGAGATGCGGGTGCAATTTTTTTTGTCACCGTGCCGTCATCGTTTGAGGGCGACAAGTGTGGAAAATAATGAAAAGAAAAAAGAAAAAAAAGTTTAAAAAAGCTTTATTGTGAATGTGATCTTGTCACAATGAGGACATCTTTGCTAAAGTGCTCATCTCACATCCTGGTTCCATTCTAGAATGAGAACAAAGGTTTATCTCGTTCTAGGTCCCATTCTCAGACTGACAGAAATTCAGCACAGGGACAGGAGTTGACACAAACAAACACTTTTTAGGATTATTGTACACAGAGCTGTTGGGTGAAGAGGCCGAGAGTGAAGAAGAGTAAAATGCTAATAAAAACAGGGTAGTTTTACCATGTGAGGTTGCTTCCCATTTCACCACCTCATCAACCATCCTCTTTGACTGTTATATTAAAGTTCAATAAATGCAGCTTATTTGTGCTTGCAAACTTTAAAACAAATACATCTATAAATATATTTGTATTTATATATATATATATATATATATATACACATCTAAAATCTATATGAGTAACAATAATATAAATAATAATAATGTTTTACCATGAATAAGCTGTAGCTTATTTGCCTAATCCTACGGACTGCTATTGATCACTTCGATCCTTGACTGTTATGTGTATTTTTTAAATTGATTTTACATTAACACAGAAGTTGATATTTAAAAAGAGGAACGTTTTAGGGAGGAAAGGGGGTATAGACCGATATTATGCAGGACTTGGTCAGTTAGTTGCCTCTCCATTTTCTCAGATGGATAAAGTGGTTTACTGTTGCTTGTTATTTTCTTTCGGGAAAGGATCACGTTTTTGTCATGCATGCATTTGCATCCCTTAGCCGTTTGAGCTCATAGTGTGTGTGCGTGTGCGTGTGCGTGTGCGTGTGTGTGTGTGTGTGTGTGTGTGTGTGTGTGTGTGTGTGTGTGTGTGTGTGTGTGTGTGTGTGTGTGTGTGTGTGTGTGTGTGTGAGACTGTGTGTGTGTGAGACTGTGTGTGGGTGATTGTGTGAGACTGTGTGTGGGTGATTGTGTGAGACTGTGTGTGGGTGATTGTGTGAGACTGTGTGTGTGTGTGTATGAGTGACTGTGTGTGTATGTTGATGCGTGTCTGTGCATGCTTGTGTGTGCGTGTGCGTATGTGAGTGTGTGTGTTTCATGCAGGCTTCTCATAGACATACAACTCTGATACAGAAATACCTCATAGACCTTCATTTGAAAATCATCCAATTTAGTTTTTTCCTTTTGTGATGAACAATAAACACATGAACAATGCCTTATCTTGGATTGAATGTAATGGCATTTATCTGTGAAAGAGATGGCTTTACTCATCAAAACATGTATTATTCACTTAGAGGCAGCTTCAAACCAACAAGCAAACTCACACGAAAACCATCAGAACCTACAACAAACATAGGGTTTGGAACTTGGTCTGAGCACCGGCCTACGGTTTTACAAAGGGCCACGGGTATCGATCGACACACTGACGACGGCATCTACAAAAACACTTCAGGCTTGTCATTGTATTGTGATCACATGTTTCTGTTGTGAATATGTAGCGAGCTATCTGAGGTTTCGTGCTGGAGTCGGACAGTAGGAGGCCAATGATGCCAGACCTTGCAGTGCGATACTGTATATAACATTGGTGTTGACTGTGTTTAATAATGTTCATGACTGTTATCTTCTTACTTATGGAAAAAATATATATATATAATATTCTATACTATGGGTAACTGTTTCGTGGCTTCACTAGCCTGATGGGTGGGGCTGGCTGACGTTGGGCTGACGTTGGATTGACGTCGGGGAAACATTCAGAAGAACTATGTGCACTGCGTCTATATGCACTTTGATTTATCAGGGAAAAATGTGTTCATGTTTTGTAAATGTTTCATATGACACTTAAACGTGCCATTCCAGTTTTTACATCATTCATCATTGATAATTCTGTATTGTATTTATTTAACATCCAAATCTATGTATTAATTTATGTAATTTATTAATTTGACTTACTATCAATTGATTAACTAAACTGATTGATTGGTTGATTTCAAAGTAATGAAGTGTTTTACCAAAGTGACTGTGAACTTGTACCTTTCGATACAGTTGATTTATTTTTCTTAAGAAAATAATATATCTATATATTGAGGAGGGAGTACATCTCATTGTTTCAGTTCCTGTCATTATCAACTGCAAAGTTGTATAAATAAAAAAAAATATTTTAAAAAGCGCTCTCACTCTCTCCTCCTGAGTTTGTGATGGTTGGGCTTTGTGTGAGGAGGAGCGCAGAACGAGCTTCCAGGGGAATTCAACTCACAGATTGATCCAACTTTACAAAGGCTTAAACATTGTCCTATAACGTGATATTGCCATGAAAGTAATAAAGAAAGACTCAATTAAATAAGATCCACCCTCGTATCCTGCATTAGAAACATTTACAGAGTGATATTGATGTCATAAATTGATGGTTCTAATCTGAAACTAATAAAGAAGATAGATGAGATGTCAGAAAATGTCAGTTTGGTCTGAAAGAGGTCAGGCTGCTGTTTCAACACCACAACACAAGAGAGTCAGGTTACTGTCCCAGCATCACAACACAACACAACACAAGAGAGTCAGGTTACTGTTCCAGCATCACAACACAACACAAGAGAGTCAGGTTACTGTCCCAGCATCACAACACAACAGAGCCAGGTTACTGTTCCAGCATCACAACACAACACAACAGAGCCAGGTTACTGTTCCAGCATCACAACACAACACAACAGAGCCAGGTTACTGTTCCAGCACCACAACACAACAGAGCCAGGTTACTGTTCCAGCATCACAACACAACACAACAGAGCCAGGTTACTGTTCCAGCATCACAACACAACACAACAGAGCCAGGTTACTGTTCCAGCACCACAACACAAGAGAGTCAGGTTACTGTTCCAGCATCACAACACAACACAACAGAGCCAGGTTACTGTTCCAGCACCACAACACAACACAACAGAGCCAGGTTACTGTTCCAGCATCACAACACAACACAACAGAGTCAGGTTACTGTTCCAGCACCACAACACAAGAGAGTCAGGTTACTGTCCCAGCATCACAACACAACACAAGAGAGCCAGGTTACTGTTCCAGCACCACAACACAAGAGAGCCAGGTTACTGTTCCAGCATCACAACACAACACAAGAGAGCCAGGTTACTGTTCCAGCATCACAACACAACACAAGAGAGCCAGGTTACTGTTCCAGCGTCACAACACAACACAAGAGAGCCAGGTTACTGTTCCAGCACCACAAAAGAGAGCCCACACCACTCTTCTTCAGTTGCTATAGACTAATCTATCGACTATGTCGATAGCTGCTTGGGTTTCCTTTTACTTCTTCTTCCTTCCTGCACTACCTGCTAATGGTCTGGCTTTACTACCTCTACTACTTTTCTCTGCACCGTGTGTAAACGTACAGTACCAGGGTCCAAGGTTTGGACACTCATTCAAGGGTTTTTCTTTATGTTTGCTATTTTTTTTAACATTGTAGAATAATAGTGAAGACATGAAAACTATGAAATAGCACATATGGAATCATGTAGTAACCAAACAAGTGTTGCAAAAAATCTAAATATATTTTAGATGATAGATTCTTCAAAGTAGTCTCCCTTTGTCTTGATGACAGCTTTGCACACTCTTGGCATTCTCTCAATCAGCTTCATGAGGAATTATTTTCCAACAGTATTGAAGGAAATCCCACATATGCTGAGCACTTGTTAGCTGATTTTTCTTCACTCTACGGTCCAACTCATCCCAAACCATCTCAATTGGCTTGAGGTCAGGTGATTGTGGAGGCCAGGTCATCTGATGCAGCACTCCATCAATCCCCTTGATCTAATTACCCTTACACAGCCTGGAGGTGTGTTTTGTCCTGTTGAAAAACCAGTTTACAGTCCCACTAAATGCAAACCAGATGGGATGGCGTATCGCAGACAGTGTCACCAGCAAAGCACCCCCAAACCATCACACCTCCTCCTCCATGCTTCACGGTGGGAGAAACACATGCAGAGATCATTCCTTAACCTTCTCTGTCTCACAAAGACATGGCGGTTGGAACTAAAAATCTCAAATTTGGACTCATCAGACCTAAGGATAGATTTCCACCAGTCTAATGTCCATTGCTCGTGTTTCTTGACCCAAGCAAATCTCTTCTTCTTGTTGATGTCCTTTAGTAGTGGTTTCTTTGCAGAAATTCGATCATGAAGGCCTGATTCATGCAGTCTCCTCTGAACAGTTGATGTTGAGATGTATCTGTTACTTGAACTCTGTGAAGCATTTATTTGGGCTACAATCTTAGGTGCAGTTAACTCTAATGAACTTATCCTCTACAGTAGAGGTAACTCTGGGTCTTCCTTTGTTGTAGCAGTCTTCATGAGAGACAGTTTCATCATAGTGCTTGATGGTTTTTGCGACAGCACTTTAAAAAAACGTTTAAAGTCCTTGGCATGTTCCAGCTTGACTGACCTTCATGTCTTAAAGTAATGATGGACTGTTGTTTCTCTTTGCTTATTTGAGCTGTTCTTGCCATAATATGGACTTGGTCTTTTACCAAATACGGCAATCTTCTGTATACCACCCCTACATTGTCACAACACAACCGATTGGCTCAAACGCATTAAGAAGGAAAGAAATTCCCCAAATTAACTTTTAACAAGGCACACCAGTTAATTGAAATGCATTCCAGGTGATTACCTCATTAAACTGCTTGAGAGAATGCCAAGAGTGTGCAAATATGTAATCAAGGCAAAGGGTGGCTACTTTGAAGAATCTCAAATATAAAATATATTTGGATTTGTTTAACACTTTTTTGGTTACTGCATGATTCCAGATGTTATTTCATAATTTGATGATGATGTCTTCACTTTTATTCTACAATGTAGAAAATAATAAAAAATAAAGAAAAACCCTTGAATGAGTAGATGTGTCCAAACTTTAGACTGGTACTGCACACACACACACACACACACACACACACACACACACACACACACACACACACACACACACACACACACACACACACACACACACACACACACACACACACACACACACACACACACAGCTCCATTCCCAGTCTGGCCCAGTCTCAACTCTTTGTTCTCTCGCCCACAGGCAAGCAGCGTTGTCATGGAGACAGGTCAATGATCTGTCGCATGGAGGTGCTGATCCACTACTGCGCTCTACCAGGCTACAGGCGCATGTGCTGCAAGTCCTGCAGCAACGTGACCAACAGCGGCCTGACCACCAGTCTCCCTCCCCGGGTCACAGCTTGCCCGCTGCCTCGCCCCCTGCCTCGACCTCTGCCTTGGCCCAAGGATAACAACACCCCCCTTCAGCCCACGGTTCATCCAAGAAGTACAATGCATATACCTTATACCACGCCGCGCCCGATGAGCACAACACACACCTATACGCCCCACCCATACTTCACCACATACCCCATCCCCATACACACGACACCAGAGCACAGTGTGACCCCCAGAGACACAACCAGAAGTTACCCCTTCTTCACCATCTCCACCAGAACCAGCATATACACTACAACTCCCAGCAGCCTTTTTACTGACTCAAACGTTAACTTCACCTTTATCCGCAATGACACCACAGTGACCCCCATTCACAGCTATGACATAACAGGGGCAGAAACCTCAACTCCCAGCAGCCCATACTACATGGATGATGTCCTAAAGCCAACTGAAACAAACTACTTTGAGGATGTGACATCGCCCAGTGGAACCATCCCATACACTGATGTCACAATGTCCAGCGGTGGTGATGTCATAATACCTAGTGGAACCGTGCCCTATGGCACTGATGTCACAATGCCCATAGGAACCATGCCTTATGATGATGACGACATCACAGTGACGATTCCTACAGTGCCCAGGGATGATATCATAGATATGACCACCCTTGATTGGCCGGAAATCACGGAGTACATATCTGTGAGCTCCATTGTTCCCACAACAACCACGGTAGGGCCAACAACAGAGTTAATGACAGAGCAAATGACAGCCAAGCCTCCCATAACAACAACAACCAAAAAGCACATGTGGCCGCTAAGCCACCAGGAGGAGACCAGCGAAAATAACTCCATTGACGTTCTCTACAACCAGATCATCGGAGTAGACAATGTCATCTCCCAAAACAACCTGATCCCCAGACGGAGCCGGGTGTTCCTCCGGGAGAGAACACGGAACAAACGCATCCAGGAACTCCTGGAGGAGAAGAGGAACTTTCTGTTGAGGATGAAGCGGGCCCAGAGTGGTGCTGCTTGATGATGATAGACCTTCCTTCCTCCCTAACACTCCCTTGATTTCTCTTATAGAGATTTACCTACGTCTGCTAACAGACTGGAGTTATTATTTAACCTTTAACCTGCCTTGGTGCTCTCTATCAGGTACTGACCCATCACACACCCAGAGTCATGGTACAGACATACAGTACCAGTCAAAACTTTGGACACACCTACTCATTCAAGGGTTTTTCTTCATTTTTTACATTTTTCTACATTGTAGAACAATAGTGAAGACATCAAAACTATGAAATAATGCATGAAACAAATGAAAAATGTATTTTAGATGATAGATTCCTCAAATTAGCCACCCTTTGCCTTGATGACAGCTTTGCACACTCTTGGCATCCTCTCAACCAACTTCATGAGGAATGATTTTCCAACAGCCTTGAAGGAGTTCCCACATATGCTGAGTACTTGATGGCTGCTTTTCCTTCACTCTGCGGTCCAACTCATCCCAAACCATCTCAATTGGTTTGAGGTCCGGTGATTGTGGAGGTCAGGTGATTGTGGAGGCCAGGTCATCTTACACAGCCTGGAGGGGTGTTGGGTCACTGTCCTGTTGAAAAACAAATGATAGTCCCACTAAGCGCAAACCAGATGGGATGGCGTATACCTGCAGAATGCTTTGGTAGCCATGCTGGTTAAGTGTGCCTTGAATTCTAAATAAATCACAGACAGTGTCACCAGCAAAGCACCCCTACACCTCCTCCTCCATGTTTCACGATGGGAACCACATATGCCGTTCACCTTCTCTGCGTCTCACAAAGACACGGCGGTTGGAACCAAAAAACTCAGATTTGGACTCATCAGACCAAAGGACAGATTTTCACCGGTTTAATGTCCATTGCTCGTGTTTCTTGGCCCAAGCAAGTTTATTCTTCTTATTGGTGTCCTTAAGGAATGGTTTCATTGCAGCAATTCGACTATGAAGGCCTGATTCACGCTGTTTCCTCTAAACAGTTCATGTTGAGATGTGTCTGTTACTTGAACTCTGAGTGCAGTTAATAGCTGATTTCTGAGGCTGGTAACTAACAAACTTATCCTCTGCAGTAGAGGTAACTCTGGGTCTTCCAAGTCTGTGGTGGTCCTCATGGGAGCCAGTTTCATCATAGCGCTTGATGGTTTTGTGACTGTACTTGAACTGACGTCCAAAGTTCTTGACATTTTCTGGATTGACTGACCTTCGTGTCTTAAAGTAATGATGGACTGTCATTTCTCTTTGCTTATTTGAACTGTTCTTGCCTTAATATGGACTTGGTCTTTTACCAAATAAGCTATCTTCTGTATACCACCCCCACCTTGTCACAACACAACTGATTGGCTCAAATGCATTAAGGAAAGATATTCCACAAATTAAGAAGCACACATGTTAATTCAAATCAAATCAAATTGTTTTTGTCACATGCGTTGAATACAACAGGTTTAGACCTTACAGTGAAGTGCTTACTTTACAAGCCCTTAACCAACAATGCAGTTTTAAGAAAAAAAGTTTTTAAAAAAAGAAATAAAAGTAACAAATAATTATTAAAGAGCAGCAATAAAATAACAATAGTGAGGCTGTATACTGGGGGTACCGGTACAGAGTCAATGCGGGGTCACCGGTTAGTCAAGGTAATTGAGGTAATATGTACATTTAGGTAGAGTTATTAAAGTGACTATGCATAGATAATAAACAAAGAGTACCAGCAGCGTAAAAGAGAGGGGGCCATTTGAATAGTCGGGGAACCCATTTTATTAGATGTTCAGGAGTCTTATGGCTTGGGGGTAGAAGCTGTTTAAAAGCCTCTTGGACCTAGACTTGGCACTCTGGCACCGCTTGCCGTGCGGTAGCAGAGAGAACAGTCTATGACTAGGGTGGCTGGAGTCTATGACAATGTTTAGGGCCTTCCTCTGACTGCCTGGTATAGAGGTCCCAGATGGCAGGAAGCTTGGCCCTAGTGATGTACTGGGCCGAATGCACTACCCTTTTTAGTGTCTTGCTGTCGGAGGACCATACCAGGCAGTGATGCAACCAGTCAGGATGCTCACGATGGTGCAGCTGAAGAACCTTTTGAGGATCGGAGGACACATGCCAAATCTTTTCAGTCTCCTGAAAAAAAAGGTTTTGTTGTGCCCTCTTCACGACTGTCTTGTTGTGCTTGTTAGTTTGCTGGTGATGTGGACAACAAGGAACTTGAAACTCTCAACCTGCTCAACTACAGCCCCATCGATGAGAATTGGTGTGTGCTCAGTCCTCCTTTTCCTGTAGTCCACAATCATCTCCTTTGTCACTTTGAGGGAGCGGTTGTTGTCCTGGCACCACACGGCCAGGTCTCTGATCTCCTGCCTATAGGCTATCTTGTTGTTGTCAGTGATCAGGCCTACCACTGTTGTGTCATCGGCAAACTGATGTTGGAGTCGTTCCTGGCCGTGCAGTCATGAGTGAACAGGGAGTACAGAGGAGGGGACTGAACACGCACACCTGAGGGGCCCCCGTGTTGAAGATCGGCATGACGGATGTGTTTTTACCTACCCTTTCCACCTGGGGGTGGCCCATCAGGAAGTCCAGGATCAAGTTGCAGAAGGAGAGGTGTTTAGTCCCAGGGTCCTTAGCTTAGTGATGAGCTTTGAGGGAACTATGGTGTTGAACACAGAGCTGTAGTCAATGAATAGCATTCTCACATAGGTGGTCCTTTTGTCCAGGTGTGAAAGAGCAGTGTGGAGTGCAATAGAGATTGCTCTGGGTCTTCCAAGTCTGTGGTGGTCCTCATGGGAGCCAGTTTCATCATAGCGCTTGATGGTAATTGCATTATCTGTCGATCTGTTGGGGCGGTATGCAAATTGGAGTGGGTCTAGAGTTTCTGGGATAATGGTGTTGATGTGAGCCATGACCAGCCTTTCAAAACACTTCATGGCTACAGACGTGAGTGTTATGGGTCAGTAGTCATTAAGGCAGGTTACCTTACTGTTCTTGAGCACAGGGACTATGGTGGTCTGCTTGAAACATGTTGGTATTGCAGACTCAGACAGGGATAAATTGAAAATGTCAGTGAAGACACTTGCCAGTTGTTCAGCGCATGCTCGGAGTACACGTCCTGGTAATTCGTCTGGCCCTGCGGCCTTGTGAATGTTGACCTGTTTAAAGGTCTTACTCACATCGTCTACGGAGAGTGTGATCACACAGTATGGGGACACTGTCATCGATGCTCTTATTGATGAAGCCAGTGATTGATGTGGTGTACTCCTCAGTACCAGCGTAATAATCCCTGAACATATTCCAGTCTGTGCTAGCAAAAGAGTATTGTAGCTTAGCATCTGCTTCATCTGACCACTTACTTATTGACCGAGTCAGTGCTTCCTGCTTTAGTTTTTGTTTGTAAGCTGGAATCAGGAAGATAGAATTATGGTCAGATTTGCCAAATGGAGGGTGAGGGATAGCTTTGTACGCATCTTTGTGTGTGGAGTAAAGGTGGTCTAGAGTTTTTTCCCTCTGGTTGCACATTTAACATGCTGGTAGAAATTAGGTCAAACAGATTTAAGTTTCCCTGCATTAAAGTCCGCGGCCACTAGGAGCACCGCCTCTGGATGAGCATTTTTCTGTTTGCTCATGGCCATATACAGCTCGTTGATTGCAGTCTTAGTGCCAGCATTGGTTTGTGGTGGTAAATAGACAGCTATAAAGAATATAGATAAACTCTCTTGGTAGATAGTGTGGTCTACAGTTTATCATGAGATACTCCACCTCAGGCGACAAAACCTTGAGAGTTCCTTAGATATTGTGCCTCAGATGTTGTTTACAAATATACATAGACCGCCACCCCTTGTCTTACCAGAGGCTGCTGTTCTATCCTGCCGATACAGTGTGTAACCCATCAGCTGTATGTTATTCTTGTCGTCGTTCAGCCACAACTCGGTGAAACAGTTTTTAATGTCCCGTTGGTAGGATATACATTCTTGTAGTTTGTCCACTTTATTATCCAGTGATTGTATGTTGGCCAATAGTACCGATGGCAAAGGCAGATTAGCCACTTGTCACCAGATACTTACAAGGAACCCCGATCTCCTTCTGCGATATCTCTCTCCTTTTCTCCTGCGAATGACAGGGATGAGGGCCTCGTCGGGTGTCTGGAGAAATTCCCTCTCGTTCGACTCATTAAAGAAAAATTGTTCGTCCAGTTTAAGGTGAGTAATCGTTGTTCTGTTGTCTAGAAGCTCTTTTCGTTCATAAGAGATGGTAGCTGCAATATTATGTACAAAATAAGTTACAAACAATGTGAAGAAAAAAAAATAGCATGGCTGGTTAAGAGCCCATTAAACGGCAGCCATCCCCTCCGGCGCCATTACACAAATGCATTCCAGGTGACTACCTCATGAAGCTGGTTGAGAGAATGCCTAGAGTGTGCAAAGCTGTCATCAAGGCAAAGGGTGGCTACTTTGAAGAATCGCAAATATAAAACATATTTTGATTTGTTTAACACTTTTTGGTTACTTCATTATTCCATATGTGTTATTTTATCGTTTTGATGTATTCACTTTTATTCTACAATGTAGAAAATAGTACAAATTAAGAACAACCCTTGAATGTGTGAGGTGGTAAGGTTGGACCCAGGAGCAGAGAAGAGCCCAGACAAGGAATCAGTGGTTCAGGATAAACATAATATTTTACTGAGATACGGTAACCACAGGATCACAGTACACTTGAAAAAACAACAAACACTAAGTCTCGAAAACACACTCAGGAAATAACCGCACACAGTAAACAATTCACGCTTCTGCAAAGGACCACAGAAAACACCTCTTTTAACAGGTACACAAGCTTGAAATAATAAGACACTCCTGAGTCCAATAAAAGCCTCTAGGGCGGTCTCTGCCACCCTCTGGTGCCAGGAAGAACCATGACAGAATGAGAAGGTGTGTCCATACTTTTGACTGGTACTGTACACACTGACCTATTTGTTTACACACACACACACACACACACACACAGAAACACACACACACCATAAAGACAGACAGGCATACAGCCACATGGCAGGATAGAACAAAAAAACAAAGCCAGATGGTTTTCACAGTTGTTTTAAATAAAACAAAGTCCCTTTAGGATACGAATCTGAAACCCTTTCCGATCCAAAGCGGAGGTCTGGTTGTAAAGGCTGAGAGTAAAGCCAGATGTGATGTGGACTGTACATCCTCTTGGACCCGCACATTAACAAGGACAACTTTTACCTATCCAAACCTCCCACAGTGTGTTTAAGAGCAAGGCACATACAGTAGAGATGTACTTCTCTTTCATAAGCAGCACACTCATGGATAATCTCAAGGCGTGAATAGTTTCAGGCCATTCAATTCAATAAACTAATTTAAATGAAGACTTATCCCCAACAGCACTTAAGGACCCATGTAAACTCATCCCAAACAGATCTGACACACCATGTTAGATTACAGCCTATTACTGCAGTTGATATATCTGTGAGTCACTCAGACATGAATACCACTCTGGTCCCATATAATGAAACATATTAGATAGCAAGTGTCCCTATGTGTCTGTGTCCAGGGGTACGTCCCAAATGGCACCCTATAGGCCCTGGTCCAAAGTAGTGTGTTATAAAGGGAGTAAGCTGCCATTTGGCACGCAACCTAGAGCTTTCTGAGTACTGAGTACTATACAGGGCAGACAGACACTCTGCACGGGAGGTTTGGAGATATAAAAACAGACTATGCTACATCAAAACACCAGGGCTCCATCTCAATAGTTTAAAGTGGCTTTTACTCTCCTTTCGGCTCCTCAACGTCGTCCGCACGGATGATAACGAGCTGGAATGGAGAAAGCACATACCTGGTGGTTATCCACCGTAGTGCATACACATACCCTGTCGTCGTCCGCCCCCCAGGAGAAGAAGCCACATTTCGACTGTAAAGATGAACCTCCCCGAGTATCTCACATCCCCCAGAATATTCCTTCTCCTGGTTGTGTTAAAGCTATGGAAGCTAGTGGTTTAGCGTTGTGCTGCCAATGTCCACGAGTCATCTATGTCGGACTCTGTTCACATGCTTCCTTCTGCTGCTTCTCACAGAGAGTCAACGAGTAAGAACTCTGGGGGACTATGGAGGGCCACAGCTGACAACTCTGTTGGATTATATTGGTGCTCTATTGAACTGTATGTCATTTTTTACAAAACGATTACACATTACACATGGTAATATACAGTGTCATATGTCATATGAATTTAATTGAGGGAAATCACAAATCAGGTTTTTGAGTTGAAATGGTCAGTGGTGGTGGAATGCTTTTATTCTTGGTGCTGAAAGCAATGCCCCCGAAAGAGTCACAGGAACCTTATCAAGAAACTTGTGTGTATTATATTTTCAAAGAGCCCCCCCCCAAAAAAAGACAAAAATATAAATAACTATTTGTATCTACTGCATAGACGCTTTCAGGGCCAGCTGTCTTGTTTTTATTGTATTTTATTTCTAACAGTTGTCTTATTATCGGCGCATTTTGCCTTGCATCTGCTGCAAAAGCACCTAGGAATCTCTCTGTACGATATCTGTACATATGAATCAGAGCTCAGTGTTGAATATTTATTAACGGTCCAGCGCCTGATGTATTTTGGCACATTGGGTGTTGCGTGATGATCCTGTTCTAATGTCTACAATGAGTCTCTCGCTTCTTTTCGCTCTCCTCACCGACCACTAGGGGGAAGCAGAATAGCACATGTAGTAAGTATCTACATACTGCATACTGGCTTCTGCTTTGAGTCAAAGTACCTCTCTATCGACAGTACTTGTGCTGTGCTCTGCAGTTCATTATGTTAACACGTTGTTCTATAGAATATGTATGCATAGGAGATCAGCTCTTACACGAGCATTTCTTTGAATAACACTATAAACCCTTCAGACATGGCTTATAGACATAGAAGTGCACACATGCGCGCGTGCACACACACACACACACACACACACACACACACACACACACACACAAACAAACAAAAACAGACACACATACACACATACACACATACACATGCTCACACTCTTTCCCTCACCGTAATGTTGCCGAAACACAGGGAACACCTACATTCAGCTCCCGATCTCTCTCTCTGTCACAGCCGCAGTGCTTTGTCTCATAGCAACCTCCTTTCTGTACATGAGTTCCTCTCTCTAACTAATCACATTTGTTGGGTGGGTGGGTGGGTCAGTGGGTGGCTGGGTGTGTGTATGTGCGTGTGTATGAGGTCTATCCTTGTATATAATGTCGGTCACGGATGTGTCAGGATGGAGTGTGACAGGCGTCACTTGAACTGCTGCCTTTCTCATCACTGTGAAACTGCACACAGGAAGAACTACAACTATGAAAGGGTTTGGAGATCAAAGGGCCTTGCTGACTAGGGCTGTAAAACATGGCTGTTTATGATCGAGAATTTGTGATATTTTCCATGCGTTCCCATTCAGAATTGAACATTGTAACCTTGACTTTAAGACCCAAGTGGGCGACTCGGAAGAATGAGGACAGCTAAAGTGGTGGGTGGATGACACATTTTGGTATTTTTAACAAATTCTATGATTTACACACACACACACACACACACACACACACACACACACACACACACACACACATACATACATACATACAGACAAATAAATACAGAAAAAAAAGTAGTAATCTTTTTTTGAGTCATTTTTTGGTGCTTTGACATATCCAAATAATGAAATAATAATTTATCCTGAAGGTTGGACGGTTTGAGAAAGACTGAATGACCATTGTTGTTTCTGTGCAATTCAAAAACAATTTAGGCTTCTGGAAAATTTATATTTTTGTCTGGGGTTTTTCGACTAATCTGGTGAATGGTTCAAATTGACAGACAAGGATGTTTGTCTCACCCCCAAATAACTCAGAGCCCAGTTCCATGAAACACAACGGGGTTGGTTATATCACAGTTTCATAGAAAAGCGATTTGGGAAGTGGCATCCTGCTGGTAGACCTCAATGGCTCAACACATGTAGGTCACTCTGCCACAGACAACATATTGACTCCTCTCCTCTCCTCTCTCCTCTCCCCAAACACCTTTCTCCTCTATTAGCAGCGGGAAATATATTTGCTTTTTTTAATGCTAATTTACGTCTGACAATATTCATTTTGACTTCAATATGTTGTTCCCAAGCATTTCAAATATAGCAGTCAGATGTTGATGTCATGTTCCTTTTAATTATTATATTTGTTTTGTTCCTGTTCTGAATGAATGAATGTCTGTTCCGGTTTGATCATGGAGAATATATCTGAACATGTTGTTGTTGGGAACAGTCAGTATTGTACGTTTGAGTCAGTGTGTACGTCTCTCCTGTGCTGCCTCCTGTTCATAAGGGCTAAATGAACTAGCATGTGGCTTGCTCCTCACACTGCACTGACAGCACGTGTCTCAACGTCTTTATTATGGCCATATCCGTCTCTAACCATCTGTGTGTGTGTGTGTGTGTGTGTGCGTGCGTGCGTGTATCTAATATGAATCAGAGTGAGGCACTCGCTAGCTGCTGTCTCTTATGACTGCTCACATTAGAGGGTCTAAAAAAAGCAAGGGATCTTTTTTTAGAGATGAGATGTCAAGATGGAGTATAAGTAATCTCTTCATAAGCATACACACACACACACACGCACACACACAACATTGCATTAAGTGTTTATGTGGCTGCACCACCACCAATAATGCCCTATGACATCCTGACCCCCACCCAGCCATTGAAGTTGTCTATCGCAAACAAACACCAACACTCTCTGCCCTGCTCGTCAAAGAACGCTGCCTGCACTGACAAGGTGGTCTTTCTCTCGTTCTCCCTCCCCTCTATGTGTGATGGTGTGAATAACCAGTTGAGGACATTGCCTTCTTCTGTTTCCTCATCTCTCAGAGAAATTAGATTTCCTTGGAACCCAGTGATGTCTGCCAGGCATGGCTTCAGAGAATAAATTAATGGTGTTATGATGTGGTTTAACCAGGGCTTCTTCAGGTCGTATACTCAGCTCTGTTGCATAAGCACTGGGAAGTTGGTTGAGGGTCCTGAGACAGAATTAACTGTATTGATAGTTTTGTCCGTTTTGCCATTGTTGTTTTGGATACACATACAGAGAGTGACTTGGGGAGACTTGGCCTCTGGTGAAGTGTCCTGTGATCATATATCTATCTACCAGATTTGTCTATGAATCATCACACACACACACACACACACACACACACACACACACACACACACACATATAATTGAATTGTATAGATCACCTAGAACACTATACAAAGTTCATATACGCTGAGTGTACAAAACGTTAGGAACACCTACCTAATATTGAGTTGCATCCCCATTTGCCCTCAGAACAGTCTCAATTCATCGGGGTATGGACTGCAAGTTGTCGAAATCGTTCCACAGGGATGCTGGCCCATGTTGACTCCAATGCTTCCCACATTTGTGTCAAGTTGGCTGTATGTCCTTTGGGTGGTGGACCATTCTTGATACACACAGGAAACTGTTGAGCGTGAAAAACCTAGCGGCGTTGCAGTTCTTGACACTCTCAAACTGGTGCGCCTGGCACCTACTACCATACCCCGTTCAAAGGCACTTGAATCTTTTGTCTTGTCCATTCACCCTCTGAACGGCACATATACACAATCCATATACACAGCATACACAATCGGCACATATACACCGTCTCAATTGTTTCAAGGCTTAAAAATCATTATTTAACCTGTAACCTCCCCTTCATCTACACTGATTGAAGTGGATTTAACAGGTGACATCAATGAGGGATCATAGCTTTCCCCTGGATTCACCTGGTCAGTCTATGTCACGGAAAGAGGTGTTCCTAATGTTTTGTACACTCACTGTACGTAATGGTTCATATGGTTGTTGATGTGAATTGGGTCAAGATGTTCAGAAGAGGGTGTAGTGGGTTTAAAGTGGTACCTCTGAAAATTCAAAGCTGTTACCCAACTCGTCAACAGCTCCTTGATGGGAGCAGCTGATCAGGGTAAATAGACCGCCCATCTCCATCTCTATTCATTGTTGGACTCAAAGAGCAGAAGGACAGGAATAGAGCACTCAGCCCAACAGGACACACACACACAAGGCCAACCTCACACATTATGGCATCAGTAACATTATCAGAGATATTGAGGCTACATTCTACCACATGCTACAGTACCACTTTATAGGGGTTCTATGTTTTATCAAGACATTTTGTATCAGATAAGCATTGGTCTAGTATACCAGCTTTATTCTATACCGGAGCCAATTACAGCCTGATAATGAACAGGGGTAGATTTAGACTTTTCCTGTTTTCACAACTCTCAATCTGTTCCCCCGTTCCTACTTCTGCTCTTTTGGAACTCCCCACTCGACTTCTATTTATATTTTTCTCAATCTCTTCATCTACCTCCATCTCTTTCTGTCTCTATCCATCAACACAAGCATCCAATGACAGTGCTCTGGGGTAGGAAATGGAGGACGGTGCTATATTTAGAATCAGGGAAGGAGGGCAGATTGAGGGAGCAAATGAGAGAGAGAGAGAGAGAGAGAGGGAGGAGATACATCTACATTCTACTGCTGCCTCAGGACAGACACAGTCGGAAACAGAACTACAGAGAGCACTCAGAGACGAGCGTCGCTAATTCTCCTTTTTTTTGAAGACACAGATCTTATCTGCACAGATATTCACACATTCTACTAAAGAGTTGACTAAAGAGTTGATGCGAGAAAGCTGGATATACACTACAGTAGCAAAGAACAGAGAAAGAGGAAGAGACTTGGATATACACTCTACAACTCTTATTACAGGTGAGTCTGCAAGACAGTGGTGCCGAAGACCATTACAAGAGCCTACAGTTATAACTAGTGTATTAGAATATAGACATGATGGTAATCAGGGTTGGGTAGGTTATATTTTAAATGTAATACGTTACAGTTACTAGTTACCTGTCCAAAATTGTAATCAGTAACAACTTTTGGATTACCCAAACTCAGTAACGTAATCTGATTACTTTTGGATGACTTTCTCCTTTAAAGGCATTCGAAGAAGAGAAAAAAGGATTAATCTGTCAAATGCATTTGGTGGGTCATCATAGTTGTCTCTGACTTGTGGTCAGACTCCCTCAGGTGTAACAAACTTAAACTTGCGCCTTTTTTCAATACGGAACTGAATGTCACTGAGAAAACAGTAATCCAAGAAGTAATTATCTAGTTTTTCAAAAGTATGTGTAATCAGATTACAATATTTTCGCTGGTAATGTAACTGATTACAGTTACAGGTAGTTTTTTTGTAATCAGATGACATGTAACTGATTACATGAAGTCAGTTACTCCCCAACCCTGTTGCTATATATATTTTCTGTGTATAGTAACAATGCTAGTATTGGTCTGAATCACTGTATACCAACTAGGTGTGGTTCTATATTTAGCAGCCGTTCCACCTTGAGGGATACTGGGAGAGGCTGGCTTTTAGGGTTTGGCTGGAGCTATTTTTGTCATTGAGGTCCGGACTGAAATACTCTGCAGGCTGCTGTCAGGGCTGAAATAACATGGGTTCCATAAGAAAATATAGGTTTGAGTTCTGTATGGTTCTGGGTGACTGGTTTGGTATCTAAGAAATGTGCCATTTTCATCAGTTGTGTACAGATTCTTGCAACATGGGGCCATGCATTATCATGCTGAAACATGAGGTGATCGATGGATGAATGGCATGACAATGGGCCTCAGAATCTTGTCACGGAATTTCTGTGCATTCATTCAATCTCTGTGCATTGCCATTGATAAAATGCAGTTGTGTTCATTGTCCATAGCTTATGCCTGCCCATACCATAACCCCACGTCAACCCCACGTCAACCATAGAGCACTCTGTTCATAACGTGACATCAGTAAACGGCTCGCCCACACAACGCCATACAGGCTTGTCTGCCATCTTCCCGGTACAGTTGAAACCGAGATTCATCCATTCTCCAGTGTGCCAGTGGCCATTGAAGGTGAGCATTTGCCCACTGAAGTCAGTTATGACGCCAAACTGCAGTCAGGTCAAGACCCTGGTGAGGTTGACGAGCATGCAGATGAGCTTCCCTGAGATAGTTTCTGACAGTTTGTGCAGAAATTCTTCCGTGGTGCAAACCCACAGTTTCATCAGCTGTCCAGCTGGCTGGTCTCAGATGATCCCACAGGGGAAGAACCCGGATGTGGAGGTCCTGGGCAGGCATGGTTACACGTGGTCTGCAGTTGTGAGGCTGGTTGGACGTACAGCCACATTCTCTAAAACGACATTGGAGAGAGCTTATGGTAAAGAAATGAACATGACATTATCTGGAAACAGCTCTGGTGGACATTCCTTCAGTAACATGCCAATTGTGTGACAAAACATTTTAGAGTGGCCTTTTATTGTCCCCAGCACAAGGTGCACCTCTGTAATTATCATGCTGTTTAATCAGCTTCCTGATATGCCACACCTGTCAGGTGAATGGATTATCTTGGCAAAGGAGAAATGCTCACTAACAACATTTGAGAGAAATACATGTTTGTGCATATGGATCATTTCTGGGATATTTTATTTCAGCTCGTGAAACATGGGACCAACACTTTACATGTTGCATTTATATTTATGTTCTGTGTATATACCAGTGTGTTTACATAGCTATGTTTCTCATGGACACGGTGTGTTTGTCTTACGGTCATATTTACACAACTCCTCCTGAGCAAACAGAGAGGAGAGGAGAGCATGGATTTGTGTAAAGAAATAGGAGTAGTGGAGACGGGGATCTTTGTGGCTTAGGTTACCAGGTAGAGAATGGTGTTGATGTGGTTCTGTGGGGACCGTTGAAAGGAGCAGTTATGAAATTTGATTAATCAGAGTATTTAATAAGATACCATTTCCCAAATGTCAGACCCTGCGTTCATGAGGACAAAGTCACTCAGATATGATTCAAACATGACCTCTTACTGACAGATGTCCGTATCTTTCTTTCCCAGCAGCCATGCGTCCTAGATCCAAACTCCTGTCCCAGAAGAGGAGACTACAGCTTCCCACCATCAGAGAGGGCTACGAGGACCGAGTCAGAGACATGACCCAGTTGAATCAGATGAACCAGTCCAACACCCTCCACTCCGCCCAGCCTACCACTCACCCAGGGCCCTGCCCACACACTCTCTCCTCAGAGGACTACCTGCTGTCCATATGCCACCTGGCTCACCCCACCTCCCTTCCCACCAATGACATTATCAACCCTCGCCAGCAGGACTCGCTGCACCACAGGCCGAGGCTGCTGCGGCTCGCTGTGCAAGATGAAAACTCTCCAAAGACCACTGCACTTTGTCACAGGGGAAAGGCTCATGGTAAGGACAGGGTGGAGCCTGGGATGTACTCTGACCTCATTACTGTGTGCGGAGGACAGGAGCAAGATTCCAACTGTAGCAAGCCTGCGTTTGGTCGCCATGGTGCGTCAGATCCTTTAGAATTCCTGTACAGCAGCCCCACCCACTTCACCTGTCAATCAGGGAATGGGAGGCAGTGATTGGGTTTGAGGAGACACTGGGTGGTGTCTGAGGGCCAGTCCTGCCCACGGGCACACAGTTAACCCCGCTCTTGCCCCTCTGGCATCCAGCAGCAACGTAAGAGCAGCTGTCCTAAGTTCCGTGATACAGCCACCCCTGACTGTGCCCCCTCTCTCTCTTACCTCACCACACAGCCCTCACAGACATACACACCTACACAGGACTCTGCAGAACAGCTACAGGCTAGGATAGGTGGCCCGTCTAACAAAGCAAACGAGGTGGGTGAAGGGAGAGGGAAAGAGAGGAAGGAGGAGAGGAAAAGGGAGAGCTCCACGGTCAAACATTCGCTGATCTCTCAGTGGATGTCAAGATTGTCCCTGTGCCTGGATGGAGGCCCGTGTACGAGCTTGCATTCTGCCTACCATCGCAGATATGTAAAGGCACCAGAATCACTGAACCACATCAACAGTCCATAGACCTATATGACAGGATATGTACAATGACAAGACACCACAGTTTCACTATGACAATAGATACCTGCTGAAATGTTTGTTTGTTAAAAAAAAAAGTTTTAATTTAATATCTGAAACATGCAATATACTTGCAGTGAAGCCGCTCAACAACTACATCATACCAGTCATCCAACAGACTCCCATTCAACAACTACATCATACCAGTCATCCAACAGACTCCCATTCAACAACTACATCATACCAGTCATCCAACAGACTCCCATTCAACAACTACATCATACCAGTCATCCAACAGACTCCCATTCAACAACTACATCATACCAGTCATCCAACAGACTCCCATTCAACAACTACATCATACCAGTCAAATCAAATCAAATCAAATTTTATTTGTCACATACACATGGTTAGCAGATGTTAAATGCGAGTGTAGCGAAATGCTTGTGCTTCTAGTTCCGACAATGCAGTGATAACCAACAAGTAATCTAACTAACAATTCCAAAACTACTGTCTTATACACAGTGTAAGGGGATAAGGAATATGTACATAAGGATATATGAATGAGTGATGGTACAGAGCAGCATACAGTAGATGGTATCGAGTACAGTATATACATATGAGATGAGTGTGTAGACAAAGTAAACAAAGTGGCATAGTTAAAGTGGCTAGTGATACATGTGTTACATAAGGATGCAGTCGATGATGTAGAGTACAGTATATACATATGCATATGAGATGAATAATGTGGGGTAAGTAACATTATATAAGGTAGCATTGTTTAAAGTGGCTAGTGATATATTTACATAATTCCCATCAATTCCCATTATTAAAATGGCTGGAGTTGGGTCAGTGTCAATGACAGTGTGTTGGCAGCAGCCACTCACTGTTAGTGGTGGCTGTTTAACAGTCTGATGGCCTTGAGATAGAAGCTGTTTTTCAGTCTCTCGGTCCCAGCTTTGATGCACCTGTACTGACCTCGCCTTCTGGATGATAGCGGGGTGAACAGGCAGTGGTTCGGGTGGTTGATGTCCTTGATGATCTTTATGGCCTTCCTGTAACAACGGGTGGTGTAGGTGTCCTGGAGGGCAGGTAGTTTGCCCCCGGTGATGCGTTGTGCAGTCCTCACTACCCTCTGGAGAGCCTTACGGTTGAGGGCGGAGCAGTTGCCGTACCAGGCGGTGATACAGCCCGCCAGGATGCTCTCGATTGTGCATCTGTAGAAGTTTGTGAGTGCTTTTGGTGACAAGCCGAATTTCTTCAGCCTCCTGAGGTTGAATAGGCGCTGCTGCGCCTTCTTCACGACGCTGTCAGTGTGAGTGGACCAATTCAGTTTGTCTGTGATGTGTATGCCGAGGAACTTAAAACTAGCTACCCTCTCCACTACTGTTCCATCGATGTGGATAGGGGGGTGTTCCCTCTGCTGTTTCCTGAAGTCCACAATCATCTCCTTAGTTTTGTTGACGTTGAGTGTGAGGTTATTTTCCTGACACCACACTCCGAGGGCCCTCACCTCCTCCCTGAGTCCAACAGACTCCCATTCAACAACTACATCATACCAGTCATCCAACAGACTCCCATTCAGAGAGACACACAGAAGCATCCAGGGTCAATACCCTGCTCAAGGGCACGTGGACTGATCTCCCACCAGGCTAAAAAACCTGAACCCTCCAAGATCCCCCCACAGTTCCCCAATAGCTGTCCCTCAACCATTCGAGACCCCTCCCACAGCCCCCCAAGAATATATATATATATATATTTTTTTTTTTATACAATTAATTCCATTCCCCACCCCCAAGAACCCCCACAATGCACCAACAACCAAGAGAATGAACTAAAGACAAAAAAGTAAAAGACCTGCTGAATTGACACGACAGCAACTATAGATGCTGATCTATGACAAATGTCACTGAACTATACAATGAGTGTACAAAACATTAATATTGAGTTGCACCCCTTTTTGCCCTCAGAACAGCCTCAATTCATTGGGGCATGGACATTACATGGTGCCAAAAAATGAATAGATTTTTTTATTTTTATTAAACATGTTTTTAATACAGTGTCTGTCATGATTTTTAACCTGTGACCCTTTACAGAGGCATGATAACTTGTTGTTGTGCACATTAAATGTCAGAAACCCAATATTCCATGAAGTCTGTTATTTCTTCTGGTTTCCACGGCAACTGCTGAAGGATTCCGGAGAGGTAAATGGAGGCATCTTGATTCCGTGTGTTAGGAAGGAACCAACACAAACAAATATCCTGGATAAACCAACCAACATACAAAAAGTCTGTTACCCTCTGTAAAGGGTCACAAACTGCACTGTTGGTTATGGGCTTGTAGGTAACCATTTCACGGTACACTTGTTGTGTTCGGCGCATGTGGCAAATACAGTTTGATTTGATTTGAAAAGGGCAAAATAATCATTTGGATGAGGTTATTCCAGATTAAGGCCTAGGGGCTCTATTCATTCTGTATCACTGAAGAGTTGCAGATTGTGGGATATAAATGTAAAGGTAATTTCCGATTAAGCCGATATACACTGAGTATAAAAAAAAACATTAGGAACACCTTCCTAATATTGAGTTGCACTCCCTTTTGCCCTCAGAACAGCCTCAATTCGTCGGGGCATGGACTCGACATGGCGTCGAAAGCTTTCCACAGGGATGCTGGCCAATGTTGAATCCAATGCTTTCCACAGTTGTGTCAAGTTGGATGGATGGTGGACCATTCTGGATACAGACAGGAAACTGTTGAGTTTGAAAAATCCAGCAGCGTTGCAGTTCTAAATAAGACTTACATGGGATTTCTCTTATGTCTCTATTCAATTCTTACAGCAGAAATTCAGCTTTTGAAAATCACAAGGCGAATTCGGAATAAGTGGGACACTATTTGCCTTTCTGTCTACTGTAACCTCATTCGACATCTATCCAACATATTAACCCAACAAATACAGATACATTTCTGAAAACCCTCAAGATGTTTCCTAATGACACACACAAAAGATATTTGATCTCATATTTACAGGAGGCATGACTAGGGCTGTGGAGGTCATGAAGTTGTCAGCCAGTTATTGTCATGCAAAAGACTGCCAGACTCACGTTAATTGACCATTAATGAACAAACTCCTTTAACACTTTTGGAACGTTACGTTTTAAAAGTCTAATAAATCAATTGAATATACACCATCAGTGGCGATTTTAGCATGCAAAAAAAGTGGGATTGCATGTCAGCAAAGCCACTACACAACACAACACTAAACAATACATGAATTGCACTTTAACGGTGACAAACGGTGCCCACAAACTGTTAGGGCCTACATAAAGCTGTCCGAACAGCAGTCCCGACATCTTACCACTGCTACACCTGGCTATCAGTGGAGCCTTGTCTGGCAGCGAAACAGCTCATTCAGCCTCATTTACTGGCCTAATAAGCTAAGAGGCAAACCGTAATTTCGATTAAGACATTAATGAGTGAGCTATGACAGACGTAGTCAATATAACTATTTGTTTAGCACTTTTGAAATGTACAGTGACAGAATTCAGAACATGGGCCATTCTTACAGTGTTCTCCCTGTACACCAAGTCAGAACCGTAGGATAAATGAAGGGGGCATACGAGCAGACAATGAAAGCTGACACAACATACACTTAGTATTACTTTCTTAGCTACAGTATACATATCTCCCTGCTATATTACATAATTTATGCAGTAGCTTACAATAAATTTTTGTACTCACCTTGTTGTCCTTGCTTGAACAGGAAGGTGATGCGGTGGTCCTTTGCGGGAACATTTTGTCATTAAATTCTGGCATTCTCCGGACTTATTGTGCTTACAAAACAACTGGGAACTCAAGAAAAAAACATGGTTGAATCATGCTGACGTCATTGATCTTCAGGCGTTAGCTCTAAAAAGAGGCCAGATTTACAATTCCAAGTTGGATGACCGTTCAAATTGTATTTTCACAGTCGAAGCTTGTTTATTCCTGGACTTCCCAGTTGTCTTGAACTCACTGAAGTACCGTTTTTGCAGTTCCGAGTTAACAGTTGTTTTGAGTGTAGCACAAATCATGCTTCATTGACAGCATGGCTAATGTTGAATGTTTATCATTTTAAACTTGGAAAAGAGCCCCTTAATCACAGATTTGGGACCGCATAGCCACTCCGCTGAATGGCAGGCTAGTGATTGCTTTGCAATGCTTGCAGTTAGGCACTGTCACTGATTCCTTCCAAACAACTCAGTTGAATTTGAATTGGTTGAATTCCAACTTGTTGTGTAATGTTTATGTCCAATGGCCTATGAGCACAGATAGATTTAATCTATAATTTCTCTTCATATGACAAGGATTAAAAAGGATTGCCAGTATTGTCGACTTGACTCATGATGATGACTGCTAGCTAATATTTTGAAAGTATGATGTTGATAAGATCAGTCCAAGGTGATTTGACATTTTATCTGTGGCCAATGACCTTAAGCCTTCTTGGAAGGGCACTTCTAATGTAACTCCATTGCAGCACCCAAGTTCCGAGAACTTTCCATCTCTACCCTTAGAACACTGAGCCAATCATGGCGCAGCACTCTGTATTTTCGGCTGGCTTGCCCCACCACCACAGAATGCACTGAGCAATGGCTGAAAAAAAGAGATTCCCTGAATGACGGGTCTCCAATGTCCACCATCACAATATATATATATATATATATATATATATATATATATATACACACACACACACACAACCGTTCAAAAGTTTGGGGTCACTTAGAAATGTCCTTGTTTTTTAAAGAACAGCAAATTGTTTGTCCATTAAAATAACATCAAATTGATCAGAAATACAGTGTAGATATTGTAATGTTGTAAATAACTATTGTAGCTGGAAACTGCTGATTTTTAATGGAATATCAACATAGGCGTACAGAGGCCCTTTGTCAGCAACCATCACTCCTGTGTTCCAATGGCACTATGTGTTAGCTATCCAAGTTTATAATTTTAAAAGGCTAATTGATCATTAGAAAACCCTTTTGCAATTATGTTAGCACAGCTGAAAAATGTTGTTCTGTTTAAAGAAGAAATAAAAACGGTCCTTCTTTAGACTAGTTGAGTATCTGGAGCACAGGCTCAAAATGGCCAGAAACAAATAACTTTATTCTGAAACTACTCAGTCTATTCTTGTTCTGAGAAATGAAGGCTATTCCATGCGAGAAATTGCCAAGACATTGAAGATCTCGTACAACGCTGTGTACTACTCCCATCACAAACCAGTGCAAACAGGCTCTAACCAGAATAGAAAGAGGAGTGGGAGGCCCCGGTGCCCCACTGAGCAAGAGGACAAGTCGGTGATTCTCACGAATATTTTAAACATGAAATCTTTAAAAAGACTTGCATCAACAAATGTCCTTTTTGGCATTAATAACAAGTTCGGAATTGTTTGTGAGCATTGATTTAAAAACATTATGAAACTGGCTCTCGTGAGGACTACCACAGAAATGGAAGACCCAGAGCATAAGTTCATTAGAGTTAAAATGCTTCACAGAGTTCAAATAACATCAACTGTTCAGAGTAGACTGTATGAATCAAACCCTCATGGTCGAGTTGCTGCAAAGAAACCACTACTAAAGGACACCAATAATAGGAAGAAACATGCTTGGGCCAAGAAACAATAGCAACAGACATTAGACCAGTGGAAATTTGTCCTTTGGTCTAGAGTCCAAATTGGAGATTTTTGGTTCCAACCGCTGTGTCTATGTGAGATGCGGTGTGGGTGAACGAATGCTCACAAGTTTGTACAGTCTTTGATTTGAGGATCAATTTAGCCTAGCAGATGTGCTTACATTTTCATGCCTAATCACAGTCAACACAAATCTATTTTGTAACAACAATACCGTGGAATAAAATGTAATAAAAAAATGATAGGCCGATATTCATTTTGGAAACTCTGTGCATATGTGGGCCGCTTATTAAAAATCAAATGGCTTTTTCCCCAAATTCATTGATGATCAGACGTAACTGGTTCTCTTGCGCTCGATTGTTATAGTTGATAGACAACCCCTGTGCTACACTGGAGCACGAGTACAGGACATTAGTCACCATGCACAGGTCTACACTTGTTGTATTCGGCGCATGCGACAAATAAAGTTTGATTTGACTAAAACGTTTGATTTGATTAAACCAAAACGTGTTTCTCACAAGTGTAGCAGGTTGTGAACAATGTTTCCATTTTGAGAATGAAAACACTACAAGACTGTAGACCTAAGTAGTAATACAATGCATTGACAGAAATAAATTAAGCTTAAAGATTTTTACTTTATTTTTTCTTTCACCTTTATTTGTCCTCATTTACATCTGCGACCTGGCCAAGATAGGGCAAAGCAGTGTGACACAAACAACAGAGTTACACATGGAATAAACAAACGTACAGTCAATAACACAATAGAAAAGTATATATACAGTGTGTGCAAATGTAGTAAGATTAGGGAGGTAAGGCAATAAATAGGCAAAATAATTACAATTTAGCAATTAAAACACTGGAGTGATAGATGTGCAGAAGATGAATGTGAAAGTAATACAGCTAATTCGTTAGTAAACCCACTACAATCATGCCGTAACATTACAGTGTATAGTAAGTAAGCAGTTTAACTGGCGGGTCCCAGTGACAATAAATTAATTAAACCAAAAGCTTACCTTGACTTGGAAGAGTTGCAGTGTTGTGTTGGATAGTCATAGCCAGCTAGCTGTGAGTGTGAGTAGGCTAAACTAGCCAGCTGCATTTGCTAGCTAACTAAGTGAAACTTAGTGAAAAAAATTACTCTTGTTCTTTCTTGCTTCTCCTTCATTTTTGAATAAATGAATCTGCTGAAAACTGTTCAACTATCATCTTTCTCTCTCTTTGAGTCAACTACTCACCACATTTAATGCACTGCAGTGCTAGCTAGCTGTATCTTATGCTTTCAGTACTAGATTAATTCTCTGATCCTTTGGTTGGGTGGACAACATGTCAGTTCATGCTGCAAGAGTTCTGATATGTTGGAGGACGTCCTCCAGAAGTTGTCATAATTACTGTGTCAGTCTATGGAAGGGGGTGAGAACCAAGAGCGTCTGAAGCTAGCTGTCCTCCGGCTACACCATGGTGCTACCCTACAGAGTGCTGTTGAGGCTACTGTAGACTTTCAGTGCAAAACAGTGTTTTAATAAATTATCTGCTGATGTGAATATATTTAGTATTGTTATATCAAAAAAGGATAACTTTATAAAATGTTTTACCATTTTTATGAAATTCACTGAGGATGGTCCTTCCCTTCCTCCTCTGAGGAGCCTCCACTGTTCTCCAGGCACCACTACACTGCTGCCTAGGGCTGATGGGAAGACAGCACTAACACATAGCATGATGTTAAAAGGGTAACCAGTCCATAAACTCACATAAACCAGTAGGTCCCAATCATAAGAATATAAAAACAACCATTTCTCAAAATGTACAACTATTACTTCCCATTGCAAAAAAAACACTTCACATTTAGCACACAAAGTAACCAGTGACCTAAAGTTTAAAGTGGAACTAACACCAAGTGTCATATTCTTCCTGGGGTTGTAAATTAAAATGTCATGTTGCTAAAACGCTGTCAGTTCCACTTTAAATGCAACAATGGTGGCTTTACTATGGACCATGATCTCTTTTACGAACATATCAAGAATATTTCAAGGGCAGTCTTTTTCCATCTTCATAATTGCAAAAAGACACTTTTTGTCCAAATAAATATGCAGAAAAACTAATCCATGCTTTTGTCACTTCTAGATTAGATTACTGCAATGCTCTACTCTCCAGCTACCTGGACACAGCACTAAATAAACTGTCGTTAGTGCTAAACACTACTGCTAGAATCTTGACTAGAACCAGAAAATGATAACAGTACTCCAGTGCAAGCCTTTCTACACTGGCTTCTTGTTAAGGGTAGGGCAGAATTTAAGATTTTACTGCTGACCTACAAAGCATTCCATGGGTCTGTATTTATTTTATTTTACCTTTATTTAACTAGGCAAGTCAGAATTCTTATTTACAGCGACGGCCTACCAAAAGGAAAAGGGCCTCCTGCGGGGACGGGAGCTGGGATAAAAATTTAAATAAATTAGACACACATCACGACAAGAGAGACAACACAACACTACATGAAGAGAGACCTAAAGCCAACATTGCGTGTTAGCAACACAAGACAACACAGCATGGCAGCAACACAACATGAGAATAACATGGCCTGCTCCTTACTAGTCTCTCCAATTTGTTCCTGTTGTACATACCTACACAAACTACGGTCACAAGACGTAATCCTCCTTATTGTCCCTAGAATTTATAAGCAAAACAGCTGGAATCATGACATTCTCCAATAGAGCTCGAATTTTATGGAATGGTTTGCCAATCCAAGTGAGTGACGCATACTCTGTCTAGACCTTTAAGTCTCTACTGAAGATACATCTCTTCAGTCGGTTCTATGATCGAGTGTAGTCTGGCTCAGGTGTGCAAATGTGAACGGCAAGGCACTTGAGCAACAAACCGGCCTTTGTTGTCTGCCTGGCAGGCTCCTCTCTCTCCGCTGGGATTCTTTGCCTCTGACCCTATTACAGGGGCAGAGTCTCTGGATAACTAGTGCTCTTAAAATGCCATCCCTAGGAGTGGTGCGTCACTTGAGTGGATTGAGTCACTGACAAGTCATCGTCCTGTCTGGTTTTGCGAACCCTCGGGATCTGTCTCAGGATAGTAAATTGGTGGTCTGTTGATATCCCTCTAGTCAAATCAAATTAGATTTGTCACATGCGTCAAATACAACAGTTGTAGACCTCACAGTGAAATGTTTACTTTACAAGCCCTTAACCAACAATGCAGTTAAGAAAAATAAGTCTTAAGTCAAAAATAGAAAGTAAAAAATGTAAAATAAAAGAAATAATTAAACAGTAGCAGTAATATAACAATTGCTTGGCTATATACAGGGGGTACCGATACAGTGTCAACTTACTGGGGAGCACCGGTTAGTCGACATAATTGAGGTAATATGTAGGTAGAGTTAAAGTGACTATGCATAGATAATAAACAGAGAATAGCAGCAGAGTAAAAGAGGGTAGTCTGCAAATAGTCTGGGTAGCCATTTCATTAGCTGTTCAGGAGTCTTATGGCTTCAGGGTAGAAGCTTTCTTTTTGACCTAGACTTGGCACTCTGGTACCGCTTGCCGCAGTCTATGACTAGGATGGCTGGAGTCATTGACAATTTTTGGGGCCTACCTCTGAGACACTGCCTGGTATAGAGGTCCTGGATGGCATGAAGCTTGGCCCCAGTGATGTACTGGGCCATATGCACTACCCTCTGTAGTGCCTTGCGGTCATAGGCCAAGCAGTTGCCATACCAGGCAGTGATGCAACCAGTAAGGATGCTCTCGATGGTGCAGCTGTAGAACTTTGAGGATCTGAGGACCCGTGCAAAAGTCTCCTGAGGGGGAATAGGCTTTGTGGTGCCCTCTTCACGACTGTCTTGGTGTGTTTGGACCATGTTAGTTTGTTGGAGATGTGGACACTAAGGAACTTGAAGCTCTCAACCTGCTCAACTACAGTCCCGTCGATGAGAATGGGGACATGCTCGCTCTTCCTTTTCCTGTAGTCCAATGTCCTTTGTCTTGATCACTTTGAGGGAGAGGTTGTTGACCTGGAACCAGATGGCCAGGTCTCTGACCTCCTCCCTATAGGCTGTCTCAGTTTTGTGGGGGCTGTGCTTTGGCAAAGTGGGTGGGGTTATATCCTGCCTGGTTGGCCCTGTTCGGGGGTATCGTCGGACGGAGCCAGTGTCCCCCAACCCCCCGTCTCAGCCTCCAGTATCTATAATGCAATAGTCTGTGCCAGGGGGCTAGGGTCAGTCTGTTAAAACTGGTGTAATTATCCTGTCTTATCTGGTGTCCTGTGTGAATTTAAGTACAGTGCATTTGGAAAGTATTCAGACCCCTTGACTTTTTACACAATTTGTTACGTTGCAGCCTTATTCTAAAATGGATGAAATCTTTTTTTTCCCCCTCATCTACACACAATACCCCATAACGGCACAGAAAAAAAACAGGTTTCAGATTTAAAAACTGGAAATAAACTGAAATATCACATTTACAGAAGTACTCAGACCCTTTACTGAGTACTTTATTGAAGCACCTTTGGCAGTGATTACAGCCTGAGTCTTCTTGGGTATGACGCTACAAGCTTGGCATACCTATATGTGGAGAGTTTCTCCTATTCTTCTCTACAGATCCTCTCAAGATCTTGCAGGTTGAATGGGGAGCATTGCTGCACAGCTATTTTCAGGTCTGAGGTCCTGAGCACTCTGGAGCAGGTTTTCACCAAGGTTCTCGCTGTACTTTCCACCATTCATTATTTCCCTCGATCCTGACTCGTCTCCCAGTCCCTGCCACTGAAAAACATCCCCACAGCATGATGCTGCCTCCGCCATGCTTCACTGTAGGGATGGTGCCAGGTTTCCTCCAAACGTGACACTTGGCATTCAGGCCAGAGCGTTCAATGTTGGTTTCATCAGACCAGTGAATCTTGTTTCTCATGGTCTCAGAGTCCATTAGGTGCCTTTTGCAAACTCCAAGTGGGCTGTCATGTGCCTTTTTTCTGAGGAGTGATTTCCGTCTGGCCTGATTGGTGGAGTGCTCCAGAGATGGTTGTCCTTCTGGAAAGGTTCTCCCATCTCCACAGAGGATCTATGGAGCTCTGTCAGAGTGACCATCAGGTTCAGAATGATGGAGGCCACTGTGTTCTTGGACCTTCAATGCTGCAGACATTTTTTTGGTACCCTTACCCAGATCTGTTTCTCAAAACAATGCTGTCTTAGAGGTATACGGACAATTGCTTCAACATTTACATTACATTTAAGTCATTTAGCAGACGCTCTTATCCAGAGCGACTTACAAATTGGTGCATTCACCTTATGACATCCAGTAGAATAGTCACTTTACAATAGTGCATCTAAATCTTAAAGGGGGGTGAGAAGGATTACTTATCCTATCCTAGGTATTCCTTAAAGAGGTGGGGTTTCAGGTGTCTCCGGAAGGTGGTGATTGACTCCGCTGTCCTGGCGTCGTGAGGGAGTTTGTTCCACCATTGGGGGGCCAGAGCAGCGAACAGTTTTGACTGGGCTGAGCGGGAACTGTACTTCCTCAGTGGTAGGGAGGCGAGCAGGCCAGAGATGGATGAACGCAGTGCCCTTGTTTGGGTGTAGGGCCTGATCAGAGCCTGGAGGTACTGAGGTGCCGTTCCCCTCACAGCTCCGTAGGCAAGCACCATGGTCTTGTAGCGGATGCGAGCTTCAACTGGAAGCCAGTGGAGAGAGCGGAGGAGCGGCGTGACGTGAGAGAACTTGGGAAGGTTGAACACCAGACGGGCTGCGGCGTTCTGGATGAGTTGTAGGGGTTTAATGGCACAGGCAGGGAGCCCAGCCAACAGCGAGTTGCAGTAGTCCAGACGGGAGATGACAAGTGCCTGGATTAGGACCTGCGCCGCTTCCTGTGTGAGGCAGGGTCATACTCTGCGGATGTTGTAGAGCATGAACCTATAGGAACGGGCCACCGCCTTGATGTTAGTTGAGAACGACAGGGTGTTGTCCAGGATCACGCCAAGGTTCTTAGCGCTCTGGGAGGAGGACACAATGGAGTTGTCAACCGTGATGGCGAGATCATGGAACGGGCAGTCCTTCCCCGGGAGGAAGAGCAGCTCCGTCTTGCCGAGGTTCAGCTTTTTATTTTCAACCTTATGGCTTGGTTTTTGCTTTCACATGCACCTTCAACTGTGGGATCTTATATAGACAGGTCATAGGCGGAAATCGGGGGGACACCCCCCATCCTGGGAAAAATTGGATTCGCCCCCCCAATATATCACTGTAAACATAACTATGTAATTTCAATAATACGCAATGAAAGTACTTGTGCTGATTATAGACACTTAATAGCACATTTTTAAGTTTCAAAAGATTGCGACCCCTGCCTTTTGCCTGGTTTGATCCACTGCCTCCCAACCCCCTAGCCCTCATCAGTGGCACGTGATGCAGGGACTGTGCATGTGGGAATCTGACAGTCTGTCGTTGGTGGCTGACCTCCAGTAAGTAGTTCAAACAAAGGATATGTTAGATATTTCTTTACTTGACCACTCAATACAAGAAAAGACATTTATAACCTTCACCAGTCTTCATTTTCGCTGCATCAAATTACAGGTCACTCTCTACGCTAGCTGGTGTTTGCTAGCTACCTACAGTAACATTAACAAGTGTTTGCAGCTATTTTAATTTGAGTCAATGAGAGAAGCTAGCAATGCGGGTTTCGTGTTTACCACCTGAAAGGCACTCAATGCACGTAACTCATGTGAGGTTAATCCAGTCAATCGCACCATAGCGATTTTGTTTTGTTGGCAGGGTTCACGTACACAATAGCTGAATTTGCAGAGCTAGCGAGCAAACATTAGCTGTCAAGCTAGCTAGTTCCTATTCCATTTATGTGGTTTCGTCAAAGACGGAATCTTTGTTATTGTCAGTTTATTCCAAGATCAACATGCAGCTGTAGTGCTTCAAAGTCCCTGTGATAAGGTTAGCGATAAACTGAACAGAACTACTGTACCGAATCTCCTCTTCGTCTGAGGAAGAGTAATCAAGGTCGGACTAACAGGCAGCGTGGTTAGTGTCCATGTTAATATTATATAATATAGCGAAACAGTCCTGTCAGGTGAAACACAAGACAGAAAACAACTACCCACAAACACAGGTGGGAACAGGCTACCTAAGTATGGTTCTCAATCAGAGACAAGGATTGACAGCTGCCTCTGATTGGGAACCATACCAGACCAAACACATTGAAGTACAAAACATAGAATGCCCACCCCAACTCACGCCCTGACCAAACCAAAATAGGGACATAAAAAAGGAACTAAGGTCAGGACGTGACAGTACGTACCCCCAAAGGTGCGGACTCCGGCCGCAAAACCTGAACCTATAGGGGAGGGTCTGGGTGGGCATTTCACTGCGGTGGCGGCTCTGGTGCGGGACGTAGACCCCACTCCACCTTAGTCTTGGCCCACTGCGGTGGCGCCTCTGGAGTGGCGACCCTTACCGTGGGCCACGAATACCGGGGAGGGAGACTCTGGCAGCTCAGGACTGGCGGGCGGCTCTGGCAGCTCAGGACGGGGGGCGGCTCTGGCAGCTCCGGACGGGGGGGGCGGATCTGGCAGCTCCGGACCGGGGGGGGCGGATTTGGCAGCTCCGGACAGGGGGGCGGCTCTGGCAGCTCCAGACAGGGGGGGGGCGCAGCTCTGGCAGCTCCGGATAGGGGGAGACTTGGTTCTGGGAGCAGGCACAGGACTCACCAGGCTGGGGAGACATACAGGTGGCCCCTTCCTTGGCCGAGGCACCGGATGCACTGGGCCGTGGAGGCGCACTGGAGGTCTCGAGCAATTAGCCTGCACAACCCGTCGAGGCTGGATAGCCCCTGAAGCCCGGTAATTGCGGAGAGTTGGAACAGGCTGCACTGGGCTGTGCTGGCGAACTGGGGACACCGTGCGTAGGGTTGGTGCCATATAACCCGGGCTGAGGAGACGCACTGGAGACCAGATTCGCTGAGCCGGCTTCATTTGCTAGCTACCTTTTAGATCAAAGTGAAGTGAAATGCTAATGGCAATGTTTCACAATGACGTCATTAGGCAGAGCAGGCAACATATGGCACACAGACAGCACAGCTGGGGACAGATAAGCAGGGACAGACTGACAGAAACAAGAGTCTCAGGCAAGTTTGTTGAGTCTTTGTTTGGCAACATTATGAAAAGGTTCTCTTTTTTAGACTTGTAAAATAGGGACATAATTGGAAAATGCCATGTATACCCCCAATCAACTTGAACTGGTTTCTAAACTAAGATTTGTTTAAGGCAATGGTATTGCTGTTGTGATTAATTGTGTAGTTTTGGATATAATACCGGGTATTAGGAGTACGGCAGACACCTTGTTTATTTTCTAGGAGACAGACTGAGTCAGTGAGGGTGGTGAAAGGGAAAGAGCCAGGGAGAGAGACTTCAGAGGACAGTGTCACAGCCACGGCAGGACCAGGTGTCAACCTTGTTGCCAGCAGCACCGGTATAGTGGACAGTGGCACAGCATTGTCCAGTTACCTCAGTGATGGCACAAAACCATAGCCACACCCACTATTTATAGAACCACAAACTCTTGCCAACAGATTGTTGACGTTTCAAGAGAGATGGTTTCACAATTTCCCCTGGCTACCTTATAATCCATCAGTAAAAGGAGTGTTGTGCTTTCACTGTAGTCAAGGGTTTTCTAGCCAAAGAGCAGATGCTGCCTTCATTAGTGCAGGATTTAGGAACGGGAGAAAAGCCATTAAAATTCACAGCACATCAAAACTGCCAAACCTACCGCCACTTTGTAACTGTAGCAGAACACCAGCTAAATCCAAATCAGTGCCCAGTTATCCAGCGCGTGGGGTTAACAGCAGGAGGACGCAAGGCATTGCTTGATGAAAATTGTAAGTTCTGTGTGACATGTAGTAAGACAGGGACAAACCTTTAGAGGCCACACGGATGATATTGGGAATTTATACCAGCTTTTGAAACTTAGGGCAGAAGAGGATGATCCCATTTTACTGAAGTGGTTAACAGAGCGTAACCAACGTACACAGGCCCCAAAGTACAGAATGAAATTCTGAATATCATGGCCAATACAGTCATTCGAGGCATTGCAGCTGAGATGAGGTCTTTTCCGATTGTACAATTTTCATTAATTGTTGATGGTACTCGAGATGTCTCTGGTGCTGAACAATAGAGTGTCTGCCTACGTTGTTGATCATGACCTTGTCCTTCACAAGGAGTTTATTGGGCCATACAGGGTGTCAGAGACAACAGGCGAGAGCATTGCGAAAGTGGCTACTGATGTGTTGTCGAGGCTCAATTTGCCCATGTCTGGCTTACGTGGGCAGACTTACAATGGTGCCTCAAACATGGCAAGAAAATATACAGGTGCACGGGCAATTGTGAGGAGGCAGCAGCCATGAGCCCTCTATGTGGAGCTCACTGCGTAAATCTGATTACACAGGCTGGCTGCTCAGCCTCCCCACTGATACGGGATTCCCTTTCTTGGGTCCATCAGTTAGGTGTTCTCTATGGCCACGTCCAAAGATACAAATCTGACCACCCTAAAACCCCTATGTCCAAAAAGGTGGACTGTGTAGAATACAGCTATTAGAGCTGTGCTAGGGCAGTATGAGCAGCCTAGAGGAATGGCAAAAACTGTATCCAAGACAGCTTCAACTGTCAGTGGCTTATTTGAGCACTTCAGCAAAGCCAAGACTGTGTTGGGCTTCACACTTGCCTCTGCTGTTCTTGGAGAGCTTGAATGCATAAACATTTCACTGCAAAAGAAAATTCAGACCGTCTCTGGTATACAGGCTGTAGTCGAGTGTGTGCGGTCATCTCTTAGGGGCAAGACAAATGACGAAAGCTACCTTGCACTATATGAGAAAGCAACAACATTGATTGACTCGATTGAATCCAATGAGACGCACCCAAGACGATTTGCTGGCAAAGCAGTGTTGGGTGGTGTGGAGGTTGTTTGGTGACAGTTTTGACCAGGACAGTCTAAACGTCCTGCAAAAGTTGTAAAGAGCGCTTCTCACAGAGGAGTTGGATGAGTCTCTAGATCAGTACCATGAGCTGAACGTAGATTCTCTTTCCGTGCAGTTGCCTCTCTTTTGCAACAAATACCCCTGTAGCAGCAGTGGAGAGGCAGCAGAGGTCGTCAGGAGTCTTCCAGTGGAGGTGTTGGGGTTGTTTGACCAAGTTGAGGTGCTGATCAGAATTTTGTTTGTGGTGCCAGTGTCTTCATGTGAGGCTTCAGAGGAGTTTCAGTGCACCTACTAGGTTTAAAGGCGTGGCTACGGGCTAGCATGGGCCAAGAGAGACTGAACGGCGTATTTGTCTGTAATATACATAAAGACAGGCTGGACAGTCTCAAAAGGGAAAATATCTGCCAGCAATTTGTTGGATCCATTGAAACCCGCAAACATATGTTCGGTTCTTTTTTTCAGTAGTGTGTTTAACAGTGGTTCTCACCTTTTATGGGTACTAGAACCCCTGCATATTTTGAGGCAAGGCGGGCAAGGTTTGAGCTGTCCTCAGGGACCTCCACCCCCTCTATATTATATGTAAAGTTACTGGAATCCTTGTGGTGGTGAATACATTCATTATGCTTTTTTTTGTTTCACAGAGCCCTTGCAATTACACCAGGGACCCCTAGGGGTCCACAGCCCCCTGACTGAGAACCCTTGGTGTATAGTATAACATTTGTTCTTTTGTTTAATAGTTTTCAGTTTAGTACATGGCAGTACACTTACTAATTATTTATTTTATGTTGTTTTATTTAAAATGGCCTACTATGTGTGACATACTTGTCCATAGATGCTGTTTGAAGAGTTGACACTGACTAAACATTTTTGAAGGGTATTTTGGTTGATTTATTTGAGTTATTCATTAAAGCAGTTATTTCGCTTTTAGAACTGTACTTATCTGAGCTTTTTGTTCTTGTAAAGCTATTGTAGTACACTCAGGCCAGGGGCACATATTTAATGACTATATAAATGTATCAGAAAAAGTCAAATGAAAAGGTCAATTCAATATGGAGACCAACTTTGTGATGGTTCTCAATGGAGATTCTTTTAGATCACACCATGTTCCTTGTATTTACGAAAACTGCACCCATACAGTGTACAGTACCATTGCCACCTACTGGCCTTTCTTGGTATTGCTGGTTGTAAATACAAATACCTGCATACATACAGTACTGATAAGGAAAACTGCTATAACTATTATTAGTAGTATTATAATGATTTAAACATCCTTTCAGGTAACTACTGTACCTATCAATTATCAGGTAGTAGTAATTATGGTTCCTCAATATACATTTTTATTTAACCAGGCAAGTCAGTTAAGAACAAATTCTTATTTTCAATGACAGCTTATGAACAGTGGGTTAACTGCCTTGTACAGATTTTGTATTTTGTCAGCTCGGGGATTTGATCTTATGTAACGGATGTGAAATGGCTAGCTTAGTTAGCGGTGTGCGCTAAATAGCGTTTCAATCGGTTACGGCACTTGCTCTGAGACCTTGAAGTAGTAGTTCCCCTTGCTCTGCAAGAGCCGCGGCTTTTGCGGAGCGATGGGTAACGATGCTTCGAGGGTGACTGTTGTCGTTGTGAAGAAGGTCCCTGGTTCGCGCCCGGGTATGGGCGAGGGGACGGTTTAAAAATTATACTGTTACATTGATGCTGTTGACCCGGATTACTGGTTGCTGCGGAAAAAGGAGGAAGGTCAAAAGGGGGGTGAGTGTAACGGATGTGAAACGGCTAGCTTAGTTAGCGGTGTGCGCTAAATAGCGTTTCAATCGGTTACGTCACTTGCTCTGAGACCTTGAAGTAGTAGTTCCCCTTGCTCTGGAAGGGCCGCGGCTGTTGTGGAGCGATGGGTAACGAGGCTTCGAGGGTGACTGTTGATGTGTGCAGAAGGTCCCTGGTTCGCGCCCGGGTATGGGGACGGTTTAAAAGTATTCTGTTACACTTACAACCTTTCGGATACTAGTCCAACGCGCTAACCACTAGGCTACGCTGCTGCCCCAATTAACACATTACAACGTAGGCTGTTACACTTACAATTTTGGTGTCCCCCTCTTGAGAAAATGTTATGTAATCGTCCCCTCCAAAGTTAATATCAGATTCTCGCCCCTGAGACAGCCTTTCGAAAGCATGTCCAATCAATTTAATTTACCATAGGTGGACTCCAATCAAGTTGTAGATTTATTTCAAGGATGATCAATGGAAACAGGATGCACCGGAGCTCAATTTCAATTCTCATAGCAAAGGGTCTGAATACTTATATAAATAAGGTATTTCTGTTTTGTATTCTAATACATTTGCAAACATTTCTAAAAACCTGTTTTCGCTTTGTTATTATGAGTTAGTGTGTAGAATGTTGAGATTTAAATTTAAAAAAAATGTAGAATAAGGCTGTAACGTAAGAAATTGTGGCAAAAGTCAGGTTTCTAAATATTTTCCGAACAAAAGGCACATGCTCCCTGTAACTCTCCCTCTCCCCTCCTGGAGGACCTGAGCCCTAGGACCATCTAGCCTGATGACTCCTGGCTATCCCCAGTCCACCTGGTCATGCTGCTGCTCCAGTTAACCTCTCTACCTCTCTACCTCTGAATTCTCAGATATGAAAAGCCAAATGACATTTACTCCTGAAGTACTGACCAGTAGCACCCTCTATAACCACTGATAATTTTGTTGACACTGCTGGTCATCTGTTACCGTTTGAATCTTGAGGAACGATCTGGTCTTAATGCCACGTACCCTTATAATCTCCACGGGGCACAGCCAGAAGAGGACTAGCCACCCCTCAGAGCCTGGTGACTGACATCTGCAGATGTAAAAAGGGCTTTTATAGAAACATTTGATTTCATAATGCCCAGTGACCTGTTGGACTTGAAGGCAGAAGTTTCCATAAGTTTTTGTAAAAATGTTCCCACCCTTTGAGTCAATGAGATTGGTTGATTCCACTCACTCCCAAATGTTGCCCTCATACAGTTGAATGGATGAGGATAGTTCTTAGGAACCTATTTTCCGTTCCTACCGCTTCCACTTGGTGTCACCAGTCTTTGGAATTTGGTCGAGGTTATTCCTTTGTGCAATGAAGTAGGCCAACTAGGAACTGGGTACACTTTGAGTTGCGCAAGACGTGAAGTGGCGCTGGTTTGTTTTCATTCCTGTATTGAACACAGATTGCAGTCTACAATTTGATCGATTATTAACGTTTAAAAATACCTAAAGTTGTATTACAAAAGTAGTTTGAAATATTTTGGCAAAGTTTATCGGCAACTTTTGAAATATTTTGTAGTGATTTTGCATTTTTTGTAAGCTGTTTTTTTTCTGGATCAAACGCACTTTATAAATGAACATTTTGAATATATATGGACGGAGTTAATCGAACAAAAGGACCAATTGGGATGATTATGGGACATATTGGAGTGCCAATAAAAGAAGCTCGTCAAAGGTAATGCATGTTTTATATTTTATTTCAGCGTTTTGTGTAGCGCATGCAGGGTTGAAATATGCTAACTCCTTTGTTTACTGCTGGTGCAGGCTATCAGATAATAGCTTCTTATGCTTTCGCCAAAAGCATTTTTAAAATCTGACATGTTGGCTGTATTCACAACGAGTGTAGGTTTAATTTAGTATCTTACGTGTGATTTAATGAAATCTTGAATTTTATAGTATTTTATTTTAATCTGGCACTCTGCATTTTCCCTGGCAATTGGCCAGTTGAGACATTTGCGTCCCGCCTATCCCTAACTTCCTAACTGATATCTGGAGATGATGCTTGTCACGGTTTTCATATGGTGAAGGAGAGTCGGACCAAACTGCAGCGTGTATATTGCGATCCATGTTGAATCAAACAACGTAAACACGAATAAACACAAACACTACAAAAACAATAAACGAAACGAAAACCGAAAACAGCCTATACTTGTGTCAACTAACACAGCACAAGGACATCAAGACACTCAGGACAATCACCCACCATACAACCAAAGAATATGGCTGCCTAAATATGGTTCCCAATCAGAGACAATGATAAACACCTGCCTCTGATTGAGAACCACTTCAGACAGCCAGACTCTCCTAGAACACCCCACTAAGCTACAATCCCACTAAGCTACACACCACATACGAAAACCCATGTCACACCCTGGCCTGACCAAATACATGAAGAAAAACACAAAATACTTTGACCAGGACGTGACAATGCTTGAATATATCCACATAGTTTTCCTCCCTCATGATGCCATCTATTTTGTGAAGTGTACCAGTCCCTCCTGCAGCAAAGCACCCCCACAACATGATGCCCCCGTGCTTCATGGTTGGGATGGCGTTCTTTGGCTTGCAAGCCTACCTTTTTTTCTCCAAACATAACGATGGTTATTGTGGCCAAGCAGTTCTATTTTTGTTTCATCAGACCAGAGGACATTTCTCCAAAAAGTACGATCTTTGTCCCCATGTGCAGTTGCAAACCGTAGTCTGGCTTTATGGTGGTTTTGGAGCAGTGGCTTCTTCCTTGCTGAGCAGCATCTTCACAAGGTCCTTTGCTGCTGTTCTGGGATTGATTTTCACTTTTCGCACCAAAGTACATTCATCTCTAGGAGACAGAATGGGTCTTAGAGAGAGCGGTATGACAACTGCATGGTCCCATGGTGTTTATACTTGAATACTATTGTTTGTTTCAGGCATTTGGAAATTGCTCCCAAGGATGAACCAGACTTCTGAGGTCTTGGCTGACTTTTTTTTTTATTTTCCCATGATGTCAAGCAAAGAGGCACTGAGTTTGAAGGTAGGCCTTAAAATACATCCACAGGTACACCTCCAATTGACTCAAATTATGTAATTTAGCCTATCAGAAGCTTCTAAAGCCATGATATAATTTTCTAGAATTTTCCAAGCTGTTTAAAGACAGTCAACTTTGCGTATGTAAACATCTGACCCACTGGAATTGTGATACAGTGAATTATAAGTTGTTAAATAACCTGTCTGTAAACAATGGTTGAAAATTGAATTGTGTCATGCACAAAGTAGATGTCCTTACAGACTTGCCAAAACTATAGTTTGTTAACAAGAAATGTGTGGAGTGGTTGAAAAACAGGTTTAAATGACTCCAACCTAAGTATAAGGTAAACTTCTGACTTCAACTGTATATCTTATACTGGGGTATTTGAAAAATAGCCACTGGACGGTTTTTCAAAATCTTCAATATGGTTGAAATTACTTCTTTGAAGTTTTCAATACATTTTAATATTTGTAACCACTAGTTTAGGTAAATACAGTACCTGCAGTCAACCTGTGCAATACGTTAGGAGATAAGGCAGACAGCGTTCTTCATTTCACCTGTCACATTATTTTACATTATGTAGCTTACCTTAGTTCCCTAGAACAGTTGAGACAGTTTGTAAATTGCACAATGGGAGAATGTGGGAGCAGGTGAGTCCAACTGAGACATGGAAAACTGTGTAGTAGCCTCACAATATCATTGGCCTGTCCATCCGTTAAATGAACCAGACCTGACTGGATAGACAGCAGCATTTCTGAGTTGGGCAATCTAACACACTGCTGTTGAGTATTGCGCAACTCCAATCCATCAACATCATCAATATGACAGTCCACCATCATCGCAGTAGTAGCAGACAGCAGTACCTTCCTCTGTTTTTGAACTCTCTAACTGGGTGTGGTAAGCTTTCAACATGTCAATGTGAGACACACGACATTGGTGTTGTCTATCAGGAGTTTGAAGCACATAGTCAGTTTCAGTTATTTTATTTTCAATTAAATAAGGACCAGAGAAACGAGCTGACAGTGAAGATCCTGGAACAGGTAATAACACCAGTACTTGGTCACCTGGCTGTAGTGGGCGAGAAACAGCCTCTTTATCATAGTGTCTTTTCATGCTCCTCTGTGAGGAAGACAGAGCTGCCTTTGCGAGAGCACAAGCTTGGTGTAGGCGCTCACGAAAGCGACTAACGTAGTCCAACACATTCTCATCTCCTGTACACAACCCTTGGGAAAAGAACTGTTCTCTAAGGACTTTCATTGGTCCCCTCACTGTGTGACCAAACACTAGTTCAGCCGGGCTGAAACCTAGGGACTCCTGCACAGTTTCACGAGCAGCAAACAAAACTAGAGGAACTCCCTCATCCCAATCTTTCTCAGATTCCAAACAATATCTACGTAGCATAGACTTCAGTGTCTGATGCCATCTTTCAAGCGCACCCTGAGACTCTGGGTGATAGGCGCTTGACACACGGTGCGTAATTGATAAGGATTTTAACACCTGCTTGAAGAGCTTGGATAGGAAATTGGTACCTTGATCGCTTTGTACCACCTTAGGTAACCCGAATGTCGTGAAGAATTTTATTAAGGCTTTACTCACTACCGGGGCTGTAATCCTTCGCAGAGGAATGGCCTCGGGGTATCTTGTAGCCATACACATTATCGTTAACAAAAACTGGTTACCCGATTTTGTCTTCGGTAACGTTCCGACACAATCAACCACCACATGCTCGAAGGAGGAATAACCGGATTTGGTTTTCCTGTTATCTGACATGTCCGACAGAACTGAGCCACATCTTGTTTTAAACCCGGCCAAAATAAATGTCGAAGGATGCGATCATAAGTCTTTGTAATTCCTAAATGACCAGACCACTGGTGATCATGAGCGAGGGATAATACAGTTTGTCGAAAGGCTGTAGGAATCACTATTTGGTAAACATCATTCCAATCTCCACACGCGTCAACATGGGATTTCCATTTACGCATGAGGAGATTACCATCAATGAAGTTAGCCACGTTCTTCTTCTTCACATCTTCCAATGAGACAACACTAGAAAAACATTTAGCAAGCTTGTTGTCAACCTTTTGGTTAGCAATCAGCTGCTCACGAGTGACTGGTAACTGTATTGCATCCGCAAAAAGTTCAACGTTCTTTGATTCTTTCCTAGGCTGTTTGTCAGAGGTGATCAGCTTCTCAGAGGTATCACACAATCCATCCTCTTTAATCAACCTCTTTGAACAGAACAGTGTTCGACAAATCTATCACGTCACCCTCTTGTCGTGCCTGAGCACGAGTGACAGCACAAGCGGGGAACACATGTGGATAACTCTGTGCCAGCTCATTCGAGAGAGAGTGGTCACTTTTATCCAATACTTCCAATACGGGTACTACCTTTCCTCCGGCAATATCGTTACCCATTATAAAGGTCACACCTTTCACTGGCAACTTAGGACGTACCCCCACTCTGAATATTCCACTGATTAACTCAGTGTACTGTCACAAAGTGCAATGGCACAAAACCCATTTCAATACCCTGCACTAACACACTGGAACCACAGTATGTATCGTCAGATAAGGGCAACACATCAGACAATATAAACGACTGCGCCGCGCCAGTATCTCTAAGGATTTTAACCTGACGCTGAGACGCTTCGTCATTCGTTAGGGACACAAACCCCTCGGAAATGAATGGTTCATAACTGCGGTCGGGGACTGAGACTTTCAAACTACAGTTACCCTGAGGCACCTGTTTTGTTGCAGACCTAACAACCGTACGAATTAGACCATCACCTGTTGGCAGCTTGGCACGAAGAGGCATCCCTTGTTTGCGTTTAAGCATGAAGCAATCATTAATCATATATCCCACTTTATGACAATAGAAACAGGGACGCTCATTCTTCTGGCGTGCTTGATATACTACTGCTGGCCGACTAGGGCTAAAGGTAGGATACTCAGTTGCTCTACTCAGTTTGAGCCGAAAACACACTCTTGTGCGTCAACACAAACTAGACGTTTCTGCCAGGGAGGATACTTTCTGTTCATTTAGGTAAACTACAATGCGTTCGGGTAAGCAATTTTTAAACTCTTCCAACAAGATTAACTCCCGGAGAGAGTTGAAATCAGTTACCTTACTAGCAGCATGCCATTTATCAAACAGATTTCCCTTATCTCTAGCAAATTCCACATAAGTCTTACGAGAAGACTTTCTATGAGACCTAAATCTGTCGGTATGCCTCAGGCACAAGCTCATAGGCACGAAGAACAGTAGCTTTGACCACGTCATAATTCAAACTGTCCTCCAGAGGTAGCGCTGACAAAACCTCTTGGGCTTTACCAGTTAATTTACACTGAAGTAATAGACACCATACCTCTTCAGGCCATTTCAATGCTACGGCTATATGCACAAATTCACAAAAATAGGAGTCAACCTCCGACTCTCTGAACAAAGGTACTAAGGCGATCTGCCTACTAATGTCAAACATGCTTGAGGACACAGCAGGTGAGGAGGACTCACTAACAGTGACAGCAGGACCGCAGGCTAGTCTCGCTGTCTCTGCCTCCAGTTCCATCTGGCGCATTTTAAACATCTGCCACTGTTCTTTATCTGCCTCAATTTTACACATCTCCTGTGCTAAACTGACATCCCTCCTGGCATCACCGTTTGACAGTGGGGAGAGTGGATCAAAACAGGACAATGTGGCTGGTGTTTTAGCCTCGCCCTCATTATCAGACACCAATGGGCTTACAGGAGCAGCAACATCCGCTACAGGGGTAGTAGGCTCAGGCAGCGGTAACACAAGCACCTGCTCTTCCAACAATACATTTAACACTAGCTGTTTAATCTCCGCCTTAACTAAACTCTGCGTAATCGATACTGAATAATGGTCAGCCAAGGTCATTAAATCAACTCTACGACATTTATCAAAAACCTCCCACAAACGGTTATCCAAAAAGGATTTCAAATCAAAAGTAGCCATCTTAACTACTTCACAAGTGCCAAAGAATATAGCAAACACTAATGCTACTTCAGCTATGACGCTCAACACTGAACTATACCACTATCACAAGCTACATGAGCGGCATGGTGTCTGTTATGACAGATCCCGGACGAGCCCCCACTTAATTTACGAATCCCCTTTGGCCCGACAGTCTAGGGGGGGGGGGGTAATGAGACCCGTAACATAACTCATGCAAATTATAATTGTGACAAAGTAAAAGTGAGAACAAAATAACCACAACTACTGAAATCTACCGTCAAACTCATGGTTTATTAATAAACACACGGTAATGGGGGGGGGGAGCAGGAAAGGGGCTGAGCTGGACCCAAGGAAAGAAACAATAAGAATTCAAAAACACCCCTGAGCTAGACTAGCCTACTTTAACAACAGCTAACTAATCAAAAACACAGTAGGTGGTCCGCCCAGTTCTAACTAGTGTATTTAACAAAGTCTACCTACGGGTAGTGTATGCCCATGGGCGACTTGTCTTGGTTTCCCCTTTTCCCACCAGGAATCAAACAAACCCAATAACCAAAACAATACTCACAGGTGATGACAAAGTGCTATGGAGGTGCTCAAACAAAAGAGAGAGTAAAACACAAAGAGAGAGAGAGAGAGAGAGAAAAACACAAAGAGAGAGAGAAAAACACAAAGAGAGAGAGAAAAACACAAAGAGAGAGAGAGTAAAACACAAAGAGAGAGAGAGAAAAACACAGAGAGAGAGAAAAACACAAAGAGAGAGAGAAAAACACAAAGAGAGAGAGAGAAAAACACAAAGAGAGAGAGAAAAACACAAAGAGAGAGAGAGAGAGAGAAAAACACAAAGAGAGAGAGAGAGAGAGTAAAACACAAAGTAAAACACAAAGAGAGAGTAAAACACAAAGAAAGAGTAAAACACAAAGAGAGTAAAACACAAAGAGAAAGTAAAACACAAAGAGAGAGAGTAAAACACAAAGTAAAAGAGAGAGTAAAACACAAAAGAGAGAGAGTAAAACACAAAGAGAGAGAGAGAGAGAGTAAAACACAAAGAGAGAGAGAGAGAGAGTAAAACACAAAGAGAGAGAGTAAAACACAAAGAGAGAGAGTAAAACACAAAGAGAGAGAGAGAGTAAAACACAAAGAGAGAGTAAAACACAGAGAGAGAGTAAAACACAAAGAGAGAGAGTAAAACACAGAGAGAGAGTAAAACACAGAGAGAGAGAGAGAGAGAGTAAAACACAGAGAGAGAGAGAGTAAAACACAGAGAGAGAGTAAAACACAGAGAGAGAGTAAAACACAGAGAGAGAGTAAAACACAGAGAGAGAGTAAAACACAGAGAGAGAGTAAAACACAGAGATCTACAAACATGTCATTTCTAGAGAGATTGAGCTCTAGAGCAAATAACTGACAGGGTTTTTAAACCAAGGGAAAGGAACTGTGATAGGGTAGGAAACAGGAGAGAGGTGTGTCTTCTGATTGATGATTGGATTGGTGACTGATTGGGTAGTGATGATTTTCACCTGTGAGGGGAGAAGGAGAGAAAATAACACAGGATACACACACACACACAGGATACACACACAGGATACTGGTATCCGTAACAGCAACTATAATTTTCCTTCGCAAAAAAATACATTAGTGCAACACAAAACGGCATTAAAACTATTAATGTCCATCAAATTTCTAAAAGACAGAATGTAGCCAACTACATTTCCTCCTGTTAATCTTGCATTTTACAGAGAAGAGTTGGCTGGTTACACATCAGTCAGAGCGCTCTCCTGATAGAATGCACATTTGTGAATTTTCATCTGAGTGGAGAAGTGCAACTGAAGCATGAAATGTGTCTGATGCTGAGCAGATATTACAATTAGAAGCATCTTACATCTGTGTTTAATACAAATGCAGCAAGACATCTCGTATGCGTTTTATATTTTTTTCCTGCGTGAAAAACGCAGAATTCTGCATTAACTCAACCACTAAATTGAATTTGTTATTTAATCCAAGTAAGTGCCTGAATTAATAAGGTGACTGGATATCATATTGTCTTAGCTTCCTGCCGTGTTTGAGAAGTCAAAGCCCTTTGGATTAGTTATTTGTACAGCTGCCACTATGTTCATTTCCTTGCATTTTTTTCTCCCCTCCCCGCTTCTCCAAGCAGAGCAGGCAGGTCCATTGCCCTAGCCACTCCAGACTCCACACAGCATGTAGCCTACACATGCTGCTGCAGAACCAGTACGGTTCTTCTTTCAGACAAGCATGCATCAAAACTTTGTTCATTTGCACAACATCTCATTCACATTCGCTTGTAAATGTCCAAACTCACCTAAAACAAATGGCATTCGGTAGCTCCTACTTATATGTATAACTTTATGAGCTGGATTGCCTGTCTTTGCAATTTGTTTATTTTCATCAGTGCTCATTAGCATATTTAGCTAAAAGCTTCCATTGAAATTCACTATTACTTGTGCTAATTATGTTAGCATTCTGGTAATAGACAACCAATTGGCTTTTTTGCGCTTTGTTTGGCGCCCCCTTGTGCACTAAGCCAGTAATACCGTATATACTGTATATAGGAAAGTATGACGATATGAAAATCTAGATACTGCCCAGCCCTACGGGGCAGCAACTCTGCTGTCCTAGCTTCAGGGAGAAGCTGGTTCCACCCATTGGAGCGCCAGGACAGAGAAGAGCTTGGACTGGGCTGAGCCGGAGCTGCACCCCATAGGGGTGGGAGGACCAAGCGACCAGAGTTGTTGGGGTGTAGGGTTTGAGCATAACCTGAAGGTAGAGAGGGGCAGTTCATCTTGCAGCTCTGTAAGCAAGTAAACATGTCTCTAACCCCCATATCACACACTCACAAACTGTAAATATATATGTGAACATTGTACTTGGGGAGAGAGAGACTTAAATATCACATTAATTTGTACATATCCACTGCATGCATAAGAATTGAGCCAAAGTTGCTTGCTGTTTAGTCATGTCTTTGGTCACGTTGCAGTCAAACGAAAACACTGGTGATTGGTTGACAAAGAGTGCCTTCCACAATGCAGGTGACAGCTGGTGAGGTGCAAATGCAGAATATTGAAGTGGACTGCAGTCGATGTAAGAATGCTGTTCATTGACTACAGCTCAGCATTCAACACCATAGCACCCTCCAAGCTCATCAATAAGCTTGAGGCCCTGGGTCTCAACCCCGCCCTGTGCAACTGGGTCCTGGACTTCCTGATGGACTGCCACCAGGTGGTGAAGGTAGGAAACGACACCTATACTTCGCTGATCCTCAACACTGGGGCCCCACAAGGGTGCTTCCTACATACAGACTCGAAGTCATTGGCCACTTTAATAAATGGATCACTAGTCACTTTAATAATGTCACTTTAATAATGTTTACATATCTTGCATCACTCATCTCATATCTATATACTGTATTTTATATTGTATTTTATATTTTGCATCTTGACTATGCTGCCTTGCCATTGCTCATCCATATATTTATATGTATATATTCTTATTCATTTCCTTTACTTAGATTTATGTGTATTAGGTATTTGTTGTGAAATTGTTAGATTACATGTTAGATATTGCTGCACTGTCAGAACTAGAAGCACAATCACTTCGCTACACTCGCAATACCATCTGCTAACCATGTGTATGTGACCAATACAATTTGATTTGATTCGGAACTTCATGACCTTCGATCACATGGTTGTTGTAAAGTTCATGCAGTCAAATTTCAGTGATTAAATAGAGCCCCTAGATTCAATCAGATGAAGCGTTAACCGGCGATAGCAGACACCCGGGGAGCTGATGGGTTGGCGGTGTCTGGGGTGCAGGAGTAACTGCATTGGAGGTGTAAAATTGGGGAGCGGCTGCTCTTGATCATGGTCATGAAGTCACACCCGCCTCATCTCCAGATAGAAGGTCAGAATGAGAATGAGAGTGTAGGCTATATCGAAATAGTTACGCTCAAATTGAAAATCATTCAACTAAATAATGAGGATTTCTGTCAGCCTAATCGAGCTGTGGATTACATCTCACATTCCAGTGTCTGAACTTGTAAACAAGGCTGCATGGGATTTCTCTTAGGGCTCCATTCAATGCATATCGGGGGAAATTCAGCATTACAGCGTGATTGAAATTTATAGGCAATGTTACAGAGAGAGACTAAATTCATCGTAAACGCTGCATAGGTCAGTTCAATCTGAAATGACCTTTACATTGCTAGAGGGCAATCTGTAATGCTTCAGCGATACAGACTGATTAGAGCCCTAAGGCTGGGATTCATTCAAACCCTCCATAGCAATGTTTAGGCAGTGTCTTTATTTACAATATTAATCCTGTTCCCACTTACTACCTAATTCTGAAAAGTGAAAGTATGTGAGGGGGTCACTCTGGTAGAAGCTGTAGGTTTTTATACAGTAACCAAGACCGGTCTGTGAGTTAATTTGACTGTTGAAAAAATAGGTATACTGCTTAAATACTGCAATGCGGGTTGAATTGAATTGAGCCCTAAATATGCAGGCAAAACTCCCTTTACATCAGTGGTGATCAATCCATAACCTGAAGTATGTGCAGGCTTTTGTAATGGTTGGGGTTATGGCTTGGGTTAGGGTTGTACCGCGTTGTGGACACGAAGCTAAGGCATTACAAACATGTGCACAGGAACAAGCATACCCATGCTAATCATACACCACAGAGACAACAACCGCACTGGCACACACACACAGGCGCACACTGTTTGTGCAACACGGTCGACCCTGTCTGAAAAACAAATAAGATAAAGTGACTGGCATACATTACGTTTGTGTATGGACTGATCTTATGTTGGTTTTTTTTGCATTCATTATCTATTAGATGAATACCCAAATGTCCGTCCAGTTTACAGTAAATCTCTTACACAGTCATATTCACTTGTCTGTGGGGGAAGAGATGATGATGCTATAGCTGTTTCTCTGTGGTTTCTGTATAGGAAGGGGGCTTTTGCTGTTTAGTGGTTTGGAAATATGTGCAGCTTCATGATGTTAATATCCTGCTCTAGTTCTGCAGACAACTGAAAGAAGGGGGAAGCGTGCAAGCGTCTTTCCTGTCTGTAGGTGAGAAAACAAAACAATAAGTACGACCTCATCCTCCTTTTGAAAATTGTGTCCCCTCTCTCATCAAAATGAGACTGCAGGAACATTGTGTCCATTTGCTCTATCTAAGGTGGGCCGTATACATCACTCTGCATTACTAAACATAAAACATGAAATGTTCACGCGTATCAAATATTTAAGTGGGAGCTGACAAAAGGCTGCTTTCAGTGGAGATAGAAAAAGACCAGGGTTATCTGCAGCTACATCTGCCCACAGCAAATCTCAAACACCTTTACTATCTGGGTGGAAAGCCAAACCACATGAGATCTGCGAGATACGACACACATCCTCCCTCCATTTACACATGCCGTCTGTAATGTAGCTCCGATGGAAAGTCTTAAAATACCTTTTTGTTAAGAACAATGACATTTCATGTTTACTGTCAGCTTCTAATGCCAAATTCTAACACACTTATGGGTGTTAATTAAGTGCCTTTATATCATCAGAAAGGGCCTAGGGGGTAGGGCATATTTATTTAGATTTATTTTAACTTCACCTTTATTTAACCAGGTAGGCTAGTTGAGAACAAGTTCTCATTTATAACTGCGACCTGGCTAAAATAAAACACAGCAGTTCAACTGGGGGTGCAAAGGAGCAAGATACATAAATAAATAAATACAGTATGGGGATGAGGTAGTTGGATGGGCTGTTTACAGGTGCAGTGATCTGGGAGCTGCTCTGACAGCTGGTGCTTAAAGCTAGTGAGGAAGATATGGGTCTCCAGCTTCAGTGATTTTTGCATAAGGGAGGCCCCAACTAGCCTACATTTATAAAGGCAGTGTGTGGCTGGTGGCTAGACTTACCTCACCCTACACAGTGCATGTTGACTCAGTGGAGATGTCTCATCCAACACAGTAACCACTTCTCTAAAGCTAGCTCTGGCGCTGAACTTTGCTCCACAGAGGTTGGGGCACACTGACAATTTCTGAGGTACAAATTGGTTCCAATGTCTCAGTTGGTCAAAGCATGGTCACGATGCTTGCTTACTACAGTTGGGTGTATTGAAGTAGTAAACAGAATATCGAATTGCAATTCGAATTTGAATTAAAGGAAATACTGTAGAATTGAATTCAGTGAAATTCAATGAAATTAAAATGTCTCTTCTATTCTACAGTATATTAGGTGTAGTCTGTACAAATGAAGAGTTTGTTTTTCTTCACACTTGTGTTTTTTATCAGAAGTGATTGCTTATGGGTACTTTCATGTGTGTGTAAAATATTACTGTACTCAGATGTTTTATTAATAGATTTTGGGTATATATTCAAATGATTATTTTAGTTAAACGTTATATATCCATTGTTTAGCTGGAATGTAATGTTTGTAGAGGGAAGAGTGGGGTAAGTTGAGCCAATTTGTTTTACATTCATCACTCAGTCAAGGGAAATATAGTAATCTAAGTCCACGTCACCGGGTTTGTAGCTGCCACCAATCCATGTTTCATTTTTCCTTTTGTTTTGTCTGTTTACACACCTGGTTCCCATCTCATAATTATGTTCCTTATTTAACCCTCTGCTTTCCCTTTCTGTTTGTGTGTGATTGTCTTTCGTGTGTTGGAGTTCTAACCTGTTTTGTCCTTGTTTGATACAACAGGATTTTTGTTAAGTTCTTGGATAGAGTAAATACAGTGTTTTTTTTACTCTTACCTGTGTCCTGCGCCTCACTCCTTCGCTATCTTCTCGATAGACTCTGACATGTATAGGAATGTAGTGTATGTAAAAGTTAACATTTTCAACAAACATAAATAGTTAAGTAAAGTACAGATACCCCCAAAAACGACATATACATTTACATTTACATTTAAGTCATTTAGCAGACGCTCTTATCCAGAGCGGAACAGCCACTTTACAATAGTGCATCTAAATCTTTTAAGGGGGCGGGGGGGTGAGAAGGATTACTTTATCCTATCCTAGGTATTCCTTAAAGAGGTGGGGTTTCAGGTGTCTCCGGAAGGTGGTGATTGACTCCGCTGTCCTGGCGTCGTGAGGGAGTGTGTTCCACCATTGGGGAGCCAGAGCAGCGAACAGTTTTGACTGGGCTGAGCGGGAACTGTACTTCGTCAGTGGTAGGGAGGCGAGCAGGCCAGAGGTGGATGAACGCAGTGCCCTTGTTTGGGTGTAGGGCCTGATCAGAGCCTGGAGGTACTGAGGTGCCGTTCCCCTCACAGCTCCGTAGGCAAGCACCATGGTCTTGTAGCGGATGCGAGCTTCAACTGGAAGCCAGTGGAGAGAGCGGAGGAGCGGGGTGACGTGAGAGAACTTGGGAAGGTTGAACACCAGACGGGCTGCGGCATTCTGGATGAGTTGTAGGGGTTTAATGGCACAGGCAGGGAGCCCAGCCAACAGCGAGTTGCAGTAATCCAGACGGGAGATGACAAGTGCCTGGATTAGGACCTGCGCCGCTTCCTGTGTGAGGCAGGGTCGTACTCTGCGGATGTTGTAGAGCATGAACCTACAGGAACAGTAGTTGAGAACGACAGGGTGTTGTCCAGGATCACGCCAAGGTTCTTAGCGCTCTGGGAGGAGCATAAGTAGTACTTTAAAGTATTTTTACTTAAGTACTTTACACCACTGTCCCGGGGTATAGGGTAAGTTCAGCTGCAGAACCTAAGCAACCTACACATTTCTATACTGAATAAATATTACCACTACCTTTTTAAACCATATCTATCATTATTTCCCAAATACAGCACAATCACTTTTTTTATGTTTTAAGCATTTTAAGCATATTTTAACACAGGCTTAATACGTAACACTTTGTACTTTTTTTAACACTTTCAACATAGGCCAGGCCCTGTTATTACCTCATATGCCTGTGAGAATGCCCTGCATTACGTCTGGGAAGAAAACACTTACATTTGCTCATCTTGCCATTGGCTGACCATTGGCTCAATTTACCCCAAGGCAAACATTTTGACAGTATTAGCCCACACAGCTACAAGGATGCACTTTCATGTTGGATTTAGGACATAATATTGAAGCTTATAGAGACATGAAATTATGTATAGAACCATCTTAAAATGACATACTTTGGTTTAGATACCAGGATCTTGTAACCTGTAACAAAATAAAATATTTTTTTGGGTCCTAACTTTTCCCATGTGGTTTCTTCCTTGATGAAATGATGACCTCTTCTAAATTTGGGGTCAAATTATTAATTTTGAGTATGGTTTCCTAGAAAAAAGGTGTCTCAATTACCCCTTTCTCCCCTGCTATATATTTGACTGTGATATGTGATTGTCTCACGCAGCTTTCTTAAGATGAATGCACTTACTGTAAGTCGCTCTGGATAACAGCATCTGCTAAATTACTAAAAATCAAATCAAAGTTTATTTGTCACATGTGCAGAATACAACAGGTGTAGGTAGACCTTACAGTGAAATGCTTACTTACAGGCCCTTACAGGCCCTAACCAACCAATTTTTATATAAAGAATAGGTATTAGGTGAACAATAGATAAGTAGGAAATAAAAAAACAACAGTAAAAAGACAGTGAATAATAACAGTAGCAAGGCTATATACAGTAGTGCGGCTATAATAGTAGCAAGGCTATATACAGTAGTGAGGCTATATACAGTAGTAAGGCTATATACAGTAGTGAGGCTATAATAGTAGCAAGGCTATATACAGTAGTGAGGCTATAATAGTAGCAAGGCTATATACAGGCGCTGGTTAGTCAGGCTAATTTAGGTAATAGGTACATGTAGGTATGGTTAATGTGACTATGCATATATGATAAACAGAGAGTAGCAGTAGCGTAAAAGAGGGGTTGGCGGGTGGTGGGTGGCAGGACACAATGCAGATAGTCCGGGAGGCCAATGTGCGGGAGCACCGGTTAGTCTGGCTAATTGAGGTAGTATGTACATGAATGTATAGTTAAAGTGACTATGCATATATGGTAAACAGAAAGTAGCCGCAGTGTAAAGAGGTGTTGGGAGTGGGGGGGCAATGCAAATAGTCCAGGTAGTCATTGATTACATGTTCAGGAGTCTTGTGGCTTGGGAGTATAAGCTGTTGAGAAGCCTTTTGGTCCTAGACTTGTGCTCCGGTACCGATGACCCATGTCAAATCTTTTAAGCTTCTTGAGGGGGAATAGGCTTTGTCATGCCCTCTTCATGACTGTCTTGGTGTGTTTGGCCCATTGTAGTTTGTTGGTGATGTGGACACCAACAAACTTGAAGCTCTCAACCTGCTCCACTACAGCTCCGTTGATGAGAATGGGGGCGTGCTCGGTCCTCATTTTCCTGTAGTCCACAATCATCTCCTTAGTCTTAAGTTAAGTTAAGTTGAGGGATATGTTGTTATTCTGGCACCACCCGGCCAGGTCCCTGACCTCCTCCCTATTGGCTGTCTCGTCGTTGTCGGTGATCAGGCCTACCACTGTTATGCCGTCTGCAAACTTAATGATGGTGTTGGAGTCGTACCTGGCCATGCAGTCGTGGGTGAACAGGGAGTACAGGAGGGGCCTGAGCAAGCCTCCCTGAGGGGGTCCAGTGTTGAGGATCAGTGTGGCAGATGTGTTGCCCTCTGGGATAATGGTGTTGATGTGAGCCATTAACAGCCTTTCAAAGCACTTCATGGCTACGGACGTGAGTGCTACGGGTCTGTAGTCATTTAGGCAGGTTGCCTTAGTGTTCTTGGGCACAGGGACTATGGTAGTCTGCTTGAAACATGTTGTTATTACAGACTCAATCAGGGACATGTTGAAAATGTCAGTGAAGACACTTGCCAGTTGGTCAGCACATGCCCGGAGCACACATCCTGGTAATCCATCTGACCCCTCTGCCTTGTGAATGTTTAAAGGTCTTACTCACGTCAGCTATGGAGAGGGTGATCCACAGTCGTCCGGAACAGCTGATGCTCTCATGCATGCCTCAGTGTTGCTTGCCTCGAAGCGAGCATAGAAGTGATTTAGTTGTTGTCTTCACTATTATTCTATGTATAAAATAGTAAAAATAAAGAAAAACCCCGGAATGAGTAGGTGTGTCCAAACTTTTGACTGGTACTGTATATATGTGACGGGATGGTATAAACATTATGGAAAGTATACGGATAGAATATATTTGTAAGTCGCTCTGGATAAGAGCGTCTGCTAAATGACTTAAATGTAAATGTATATGGTATATCTGTAGAATATGTAAGATAATATAGTACATATACAGCAATAGTTGAATAGGATGGCATTGACTAGAATACAGCATATTCATATTAAATGAGTAAAACAGTACGTAAACATTATTAGTGACCAGTGTTCCTTATTAAATTGACCAGTAATTTCATGTCTATGTACATGAGACTTCTAAGGTGCAGGGTTGAGTAAGCTGGTGGTAGCCGGCTCGTGACTGTGAGTCCCATAGCAAAGGATCTGAATACTTATGTAAATGAGTAAATAAGGCATTTGTTTTTTTTTATCTGTTTTTGCTTTGTCATTATGGGGTATTGTGTGTAGACTGATGGGGGGCACATGAATCCATTTTAGAATAAGGCTGTAACGTAACAAAAAGGGGTCTGAAAACGGTCAGAATGCACTGTATTTCTAGTTTAAATTGACAGATTTTGATGGGGATTTTTTTATTATGTTATTTAGATTGAACCAATAGACTCTTAAGATGAAACAATAAAAGCTGATTTACCAACATTTCTGAAAATGGATAAATAGCATTTTGGAGAGACACTCAAATATAGATCTTAAACATAAAATAAATAGTTAAATAGATACATATAAAATATTGTTGAAACAACTGATTTTCAGGACAAAACCAATATACTATATTTTCCATAATTTGAAAATCAACACAAAAAAACTTAGAGATGTGATCTGAATAATGTAATTGCTCTTTCATTAGCTTACATTGCTGTCACGTTCTGACCTTAGTTATTTTATTATTTATGTCATTGTTTTAGTATGGTCAGGGCGTGAGTTGGGTGGGTTGTCTATGTTCCTTTTTCCATGTTTTGGGATTTCTGTGTTTGGCCTGGTATGGTTCTCAATCAGAGGCAGCTGTTTATCGTTGTCCCTGATTGAGAACCATATTTAGGTAGCCAGGTTTCACTTTTGAGTTGTGGGTGATTATTTTCTGTCTAGTGTTTTCTGCACCTTTCAGGACTGTTTCGGTTTTCGTTTATTTCACGTTGTTATTTTGTATTTTGTTGTTCAGTTAATAAACATCATGAACACATACCACGCTGCGCATTGGTCCGACATTTCATACTCCTCATTAGAGGAGGACGACGAACGTTACAATTGCCTTCAGAAAGTATTCACGCCCCTTGACTTTATCACATTTTGTTGTGTTACATGATGAGATTAAAGTGGATTTAATAGTATTTTTTTGTCAACAATCTACACAAAATACTCTAATGTCAAAGTGGAAGAAAATGTCTAACATTTGTAAAAATAAAAATAAATAATTAAAAAATAAAACTAATATAAAACTATTCAACCCCCTGAGTCAATACATGTTAGAATCACCTCATGAGTTGAATTGGAGTCAATTCCAGAATTGAGCCCAACCCTTTTGCTTACATCACCAAGCTATGGATTTGATCTTGCATACCCGTACACTGAAACTCGCCTACTAAATGACGTTAACATTTACTTCAACATTGCACATTATCAGTTGGCCATAGCTCTCTTACCCAACTTCTCCCATAAGCTTGGTATTGCTTGACCTCATACATAACCTTCAAAGATATCAGGCATGTTCTAAATTGACTGAACTGAAATGCATTTGACCCTGAAACTACGAACCAAGACTTATCCCTTCTCCCAGGGATAGACAAGCTGATGTAATGCTATTTTATCATATTCAAGTCCATCTCATTTGAATTTCTCTAAACTGTCATGTCACTTCCTGTAAACTATATACTTCACTTCCCATAGTTGTGCTCCAAACTCCTTTTCACCCACGATGACATCCAGACAGGGACATTCCATTTTAGCCTGGAACTGTGATCACTCTGCTGCTACAGACCCAAACAGGACCTGAAACTAGCAAAATCTTTAAATTGTGACAGTACCACTTTTACAAGAAAAACATAATTTTTTTAAAGAAAGAGAAAGGGAGAGTGAAAACAAAAGAAAAAAATTGAAAAAATGAAAGTGAGAAGGGGGGTGGAATCTCCCCGAAGTAACTCCAAATCATTAACTATGGTGTGTATACAGAGCCTTCAGAAAGTATTCACACCCCTTGACATTTTCCACATTGTGTTGTTTTACAAATTGGGATTCAAATGGATTTAATTGTCTTCTTTTTTTAACGATATACACAAATTACTCTGTAATGTCAAAGTGGAAGAAAAATTCTAAACACTAATATAAACACTAATATATCTTGATTAGATAAGTATTCAACCCCCCGGAGTCAATACATGTTAGAAGCACCTTTGGCAGCGATTACAGCTGTGAGTCTTTTGGGGTACGTCTCAAAGAGCTTTGCACACCTACTGTAGATTAAAAAAATAATTGGCAAATATTGCACAAACTCTTCCAGCTCTGTCAAGTTGGTTGTTAGTCATTGCTAGACAGCCATTTTCATGTCTTGCCATAGATTTTCAAGACGATTTAAGTCAAAACTGTAACTAGGCCTCTCAGGAACATTCAATGTCGTCTTGGTGAGACATTCCAGTGTATATTTGGTCTTGAGATTTAGGTCATTGTTATGCTGAAAGGTGAAATTGTCTCCCAGTATATGTTGGAAAGCAGACAGAACCAGGTTTTCCTCTAGGATTTCACATGTGCTTAGCTCTATCCCGTTTATTTTAATTCCCCCAAAAAACTCCCTTGCCAATGACGAACATTTTGCAGCCACCACCATGCTTAAAAATATGAAGAGTGGTTGTCCGTGATGTGTTGTGTTGGATTTGAACCAAACATAATGCTTTGTATTCAGGACAAAAAGTTAATTTCTTTGCCCAATTAATTTGTAGTATTACTTTAGTGCCATATTGCAAACAGGATGCATGTTTAGACATTTTTCCCCTTCTTTTCACTCTGTCATTTAGGTTAGTATTGTGGAGTAACTACAATGTTGTAGATCCAACCTCATCATCCTTGAGATGTTTTAATTGTTTTATTTATTTATTTATTTCACCTTTATTGAACCAGGTAGGCTAGTTGAGAACAAGTTCTCATTTGCAACTGCTACCTGGCCAAGATAAAGTATAGCAATTCGACACATAAAACAACACAGAGTTGCACTTGGAATTAACAAAACATAGTCAATAATACAAAGTCTATATACAGTGTGTGCAAATGAGGTAAGATAAGGGAGGTAAAGCAATAAATAGGCCACGGTGGCGAAGTAATTACAATACACCAATTAAACACTGGAATGGTAGATGTGCAGAAGATGAATGTGCAAGTAGAGATACTGGGGTGCAAAGGAGCAAGATAAATAAATAAATACAGTATGGGGATGAGGTAGATGGGTTGTTTACAGATGGGCTATATACAGGTGCAGTGATCTCTGAGCTGCTCTGACATCTGGTGCTTAAAGGTATTGAGGGAGATATGAGTCTCCAGCTTCAGAGATGTTTGCAGTTCGTTCCAGTCATTGGCAGCGGAGAACTGGAAGGAAAGACGACCAAAGGAAGAATTGGCTTTGGGGGTGACCAGTGAGATATACCTGCTGAAGCGCGTGCTACAAGTGGGTGCTGCTATGGTGACCAGTGAGCTGAGATAAGGCGGGGCTTTACCTAGCAGAGACTTGTAGATAACCTGTAGCCAGTGAGTTTGGCGACGAGTATGAAGCGATGGCCAACCAACGAGAGCGTACAGGTCGCAATGGTGGGTAGAATATGGGGCTTTGGTGACAAAACGGATGGCACTGTGATAGACTGCATCCAGTTTGTTGAGTAGAGTGTTGGAGGCTATTTTATAGATGACATAACCGAATTTGAGGATCGGTAGGATGGTCAGTTTTACGAGGGTATGTTTGGCAGCATGAGTGAAAGATGCTTTGTTGCGATATAGGAAGCCAATTCTAGATTTAACTTTGGTTTGGAGATGCTTAATGTGAGTCTGGAAGGAGATTTTCCAGTCTAACCAGAGACCTAGGTATTTGTAGTTGTCCTCGTATTCTAAGTCAGAGCCGACCAGAGTAGTCGTCTGCGTAGAAGTGGAGCTTGCCTAAAGGCACCTAAAAGGACTCCCAGACTATGAGAAACAAGATTCTCTGGTCTGATTGAAACAAAAATGTAACTCTTTGGCCTGAATGCCGAGGTTCACATCTAGAGGAAACCTGGCACTATCCCTACGGTGAAGCATGGTGGTGGCAGGATCATAATGTGGGGTTGTTTTTCAGTGGCAGGGACAGGGAGACTAGTCAGGATCGAGGGAAAGATGAACGGAGTAAAGTACAGAGAGATCCTTGATGAAAACCTGCCCCCAAGCGTTCAGGACCTCAGACTGGGGCAAAGGTTCAACTTCCAACAGGACAACAACCCTAAGCACACAGCCAAGACAACACAGGAGTGGCTTGGGGCCAAGTCTCTTAATGACCTTGAGTGGCCCAGCCAAAGCCTGAGACTTGAACCCGATCGAACATCTCTAGAGAGACCTGAAAATAGCTGTGCAGCGACACTGCCCATCCAACCTGACAGAGAAACTCCCCAAATACAGGTGTGCCAAGCTTGTAGCGTCATACCCAAGAAGACTCAGGGCTGTAATCGCTGCCAAAGGTGCTTCAACAAAGTACTGAGTAAAGGTTCTGAATCCTTATGTAAATGTAATATTTTTTTTATTTTATACATTTGCAAAAATGTCTAAAAACAAGTTTTTGCTTTGTCATTATGGGGTATTGTGTGTAGCTTGATGAGATCAAAAAAAAAAGTAATCTATTTGTAATGGTCTGGGTGTAGCTGGTGCAGAGGAGTCAGGCGCAGGACAGCAAGGATGAGTACCACAAGTAACTTTACTCAAATATTCCAATAACATGTCATAATACCGAGCCCACAATAACGGACCGAACATTCATTGAAACCAGGTGTGTAAAACAAAGACAAAACAAATGGAAAATGAAAAGTAGATCGGCGATGGCTAGAAGGCTGGTGACGTCGACCGCCCAACGCCGGAGAACAAGGAGAGGGACCGATTTCGGCAAAGTCGTGACACCATTACTGAATATAGCTGTAAAGGAAGAAAATGTGGAAAAAGTTTAGGGGTCTGAATACTTTCTGAATGCACTGTATTTGGGTATATAGATGGGGTAATCATTTAAAAAAATAATGTTAACCACAATTATTTCTTAAATAGTGAGTCCATGCTACTGTTTACTCTTGAACTTATTTAAGGTTGCCATAACAAAGGAGTTGAATACTTATTGACTCAAGACATTTCAGCTTCAATTTCTTATTAAATTGAAAAAATAACATTCCACTTTGACATTGTGGGGTATTGTGTGTAGATCAATGGCACAAAATATGAATTTAATCCCCCCAAAATTAAATGGAAAAGGTCAAGGGGTGTGAATAGTTTCTGAAGGCACTTTAATTAGTCTCAATGAAAGAATATGCAATAAAAAAAATGGTAATCCCACCTAAAGTCTCTTTATCGCAATTACAACTGATCAAGTTTACACACGTGATGTGAACCAGATTGATTAATTTGTATAACCTTTATTTAACTAAGCAAGTCAGTTAATTAAGAACAAATTCATATTTACAATGACGGCCTACACCGGCCAACACTGGGCCAATTGTGCACTGCCCTATGGGACTCCCAGTCACAGCCAGTTGTGATACAGCCTGGAATCGAATCATGGTCTGTAGTGATGCCTCTAGCACTGAGATGCAGTGCCTTAGACCGCTGCACCACTCGGGAGCCCTAGAGACAAAACTCAGTTTGTCAATGACCACATAACTCAGCAAATGGACAGTTGGTGGAAAAATGTGTGACATGTTTTTTTTGATGGGGAACAGAAAGGTGAGAATTATAAAGATTCTTACACTGGAAATATTAGAGGAGGTTCATCTGCAGAGATCCTACATGTGTTGATGATGTGTGATGAGAGCAGTTCGGCAAAGACTCACTTGGCAATGGAACAATCTGAAACCCCTTAACAAACACAACACATTTTAACCCCCACATCTCTGAAACAATTGTTTGATGTATGACATTAAAAATACAGCAAATGATGATTGAAAATACATTCCAGTCATAGATAGTTATAGGGGATTAAATTATATTTCTATCCATTATTTCAGTTCCTAATTTATTCGATTCAGTTCCTACTAAACAGATTAAATTAACTTAACATAGTGATAGGCCTACTGAGGTGAAAAATAATTTTCCACAGAGAATTTGAAATAATAATGAATAATATTATTTAAAGGCATATACATATTTTCCAGATACTCGGATTAGGGAGATTAACCACATCACATAAAGGGATTTTGTTCATTCCTCTGATCTATAGAAATTGTATTTATGTCACCATTCCTCTGACTAAACGATTTATTTAACAAAAATTTGAAAATAGTGACTCAAAGCCAATTGAAGAACTATCAATCTTGTAAAGCCAGATGTATTATAAGCCACACTAAAATGTAATAATTAAGTGAGGTTGCAGAGTAAAAGAGTGGGTGGATAAGAGCGGGGGGCTTTTTCTTGTGGTTGCTAGTTAGTTTCAGTTTCCATCATAAAAATACATTTCTTATGATCACTGGACAGATAAAGGCTGTGTATATAAGGGGCCCCTTCTCTCAACTACTCATAGCACCTATCTCTCATCTCATCTCATATATCTCTTTACACACTCAAATCCTATCTCCAGTCCTCCATCTCTTCACACCACACAGACTCATCTCGACCAACAGCTGTACCCGTAGGGAACACCACACCTTGAAAACATGACCATGATCACCAGAATACTCCTGCTCCTTGCTGTCACCATCTGTATCACAGTCGCCCAGCGTGAGTCTACGTCTTTTTTTACCATAATTATTATCACTATGGTATGGGACGTTTATTACATGCCAATATGATGTTTACATTTTTTGAGCATGGTTAATTGTTTTTGTATTGCGATTTAGTCATTCCAAGTAGCTGGATTGTTCTCAATTCATTGTCCACTGATTCTCTGTATAGGTTCTGTGAGCCAGCGATGTTTGTGTCGGAAGGTGCGGAACAGCTTTGGCGCTCCAAACACTGTTGAGGACATCCAGATCTATCCTCCAACTCCCTCCTGTGACAGGCTGGAGTTCATGTGAGTATATATCATCTTATCAGTTATGATGAGGATGATGATAATATGAGGACATCAATGAAAATTAAAATCTTGTGCGAAGAGAATACCAATTGAATCATTCTATATCTTGATAGTGTTAGCCTTAAGAATGGAGTGCAGTACTGCCTGGACCCCAGTATGACGAAAGTGCAGAGACTTCTCACTCGCCTGATGTGAGTCATGTAAACCAATTTATTTTCTCTTTAGGGGTGTCATCATTTACTGTACGAAAGATTAAATCATTCTTTAAAGAACTAACATTGTTGATTTCATTTGTTTATTATTTAGTACAACAGTTTGTTGAGGACATATGAGTGAAAGGTGCATGGGCTTGTCTCACCATTGTGTCCAATTGCTTAATTCACAGGAAGAAGTCCTCTCCCCCAACTGTCCCCACTCCAATTGAGGCCATCTCTAATGAGAGAAGCATTGACTCTGCTGATATCTGATTCCCTGTCTCAGACTCCCTCTATGACTCCATTTAGCTTGGTTTCCCAAACTCGGTACTGGGGCCCCCACTTGCTGCACGTTTAGATTTTTGCCCGCCCGAGCACACAGCTGATTCAAATAACCATAAATAGTCAAGCTTTGATGATTTGATTAATCTGTGTAGTGCTAGGGCAAAAACAAAAATGTGCACGGCGAGACAAATGTGTTGTTATCCTATAAGGTCTGACATCCCATCACTCTGAATGTTTAAGACCAAGTCAATGTCAAAGCAGTTTAATGCAGAAGCTTCTTGTTCTAATGAACTTTATACTTCTATTTTGTACTTTTTTTATATTTCAATTTCATATGTCTGTGTTGGGATGTTATGCTTTTGTGTTCTGTTTTGCACAGTTGTTGTCTCAAGTGATTTAAAATACTTTAATACATCTATTTTCTCGTGATTTTTTTATGCGTTTCACTGGATAATTTTGTTATAAAGCAAAATGTATCAAATGAGAAGGAACATTGTTAATGGTTTTGAACCTGGAATCTTGTAAATAGTGTCATCTGGTGGCTGCAAAAGAGCAGAGCACTCCACGTAAATAGAGATGCCCGAGACAGGTCTCGCTTACAGAAGGAAAGCTTGCACTCTCGTGCCACATTGCAGGTACACTGTACACAACAATTGTAGCCTATACTACGGATGTCCTTTCCAGCTTCTAATAAATATATGTGTTCTCTACGTCTTGCATAAACTCCTGTTGGATTTGTTTCATGTTATTAATTATGTGTTCCTGGTCCAAAATGACCGCCCCATTATATCTGAATATAAATCCATAACAAGACATATAGTATCACCTAATGTTGTGTTAGATATTTTTATCAACTTAAGTTCTTGAGAACATTCCAAGTTGTGAACTTCAATTGGCTATTTATGGCCTGTAGGCCTCATTGACCTGAGCTCATACAACTCGTTTTTGAGTAAAAAGAAGCACAATGTATGGATTATTTTGTCTATAACCAATACTCAGATGAAACATATTGTGCTATTTATCACAGACTACTACTTCACAGTCAGTTTCTTGGCCTCTCTCCTCCTCACCAGTGTCATGATCAAAGATTTGATCAAGAGCCTCACATACATATATACATATATCGATTGGTCATTGTGCTGCCACAGAATGCATTGTCGGCAGAATAAAAAAGCTTTATATACCAGAGCAGTTCTATATATTATTGAAACAATGTTGAAACAATTAAAGAACTGCCTGTTCCACATTTGAGTGCTATTTGTGCTGTACATGTTGCCAGGCAACACAGTTAAATGAGATGAGCCCACGTTTTCCTAAAACAGCCAATCAGAACACCTGTAACAAAGGGAGAATGAGGCCATTTTTAGGTTCGTAGCTGCAATACACATTGTACCTCCGTGCTGTATTTGTTTATTACACTTGAAAAACAACGAATAATGGATAAAATGAGAGAGTGGATTGGCCTGGAGAGTCAAAGAAATCTTCCCATGAAAAGGTATTTGATCAGAGCCATATCAAGGCACAACAGTTGAATAGTTAACCGACCTTTACGTAACGTCAATGTAGCTAATTTAGCTAGCACAAAGTGAGTCTTCAAAAGTGTACCTCTTTACGTGTATTCTGCCGATATCGTATCAGGCCAGCAAAGTAACGTTCGTTATTTTTGTAATCATTGTGTGTTAAATAACGCTATCATCGTTAGTTTAAGCTTTTTTAGTTCGCCGACGTTTACCGCTGCTCAGGCTCTAGCCAATTTGGTCCATGCAATATTCGCGTTTTCACTGGGCTAGCTAACGCGTTAGCTACTAGCTAGCTGTGTTTGTCGTCAAAGAAACATCACACTAACGTTATGGGTACATTTTAAATAGTTTACTTGGTGGCAGGTTAGTTAGTTAGCTAGCTAAGTTGTTGTTTAGTTAGCCAACTCAAAAGATTTGTGAAGCCACATGGTTGGTTGTCATTTCGAGCTAAACAAATAAGCCTATACTATGTTTCAGAAATGGCCCATTGGCGCACCTCTTAGACCTGGTTTCCCAAACTCGGCCCTTGGTGCACGTTTTTTTTTTGTTTTGCCGTAGCACTACACAGCTGATTTAAAATAGCCAACTCGTCAAGCTTTGATTATTTGAATCAGCTGTGTAGTAGTGCTAGGGCAAACACCAAGACGTGTCCATGACCGAGTTTGGGAAACCCTGGCTGCTTTCCAAACACTTAAAAGACATCCTATCCCCTCAGCCCTCAAATTAAGTGGACACCTCTGATGATGTCTGACGAGTATACACTTGCAGGGCAAGGGAGGAAGGAAAAATATATATATATTTCGTTGTGTGTGTATATTAGAGGTCGACCAATTATGATTTTTCAACGCCAATACCGATTATTGGAGGCCCAAAAAAGCAGATACCGATTAATCGGCCAATTTAATTTTAATTTTATTTGTAATAATGACAATTACAACAATACTGAATGAACACTTATTTTAACTTAATATAATACATCAATAAAATCAATTTAGCCTCAAGTAAATAATGAAACATGTTCAATTTGGTTTAAATAATGCAAAAACAAAGTGTTGAAGAAAGTAAAAGTGCAATATGTGCTATGTAAGAAAGCTAACATTTCAGTTCCTTGCTCAGAACATGAGAACATATGAAAGCTGGTGGTTCCTTTTAACATGAGTCTTCAATATTCCCAGGTAAGTTTTAGGTTGTAGTTATTATAGGAATTATAGGACCATTTCCCTCTATACCATTAACATTTGACTATTGGATGTTCTTATAGGCACTTTAGTATTGCCAGTGTAACAGTATAGCTTCCGTCCCTCTCCTCGCTCCTCCCTGGGCTCGAACCAGCAACAACACAACGACAACAGCCACCATCGAAGCATTGTTTCCCATCGCTCCACAAAATCCGCGGCCCTTGCAGAGCAACTGCTCCAATCCAAGTCTCAGAGCGAGTGACGTTTGAAATGCTATTAGCGCGCACCCCGCTAACTAGCTAGCCATTTCACATCGTTTACACCAGCCTAATCTCGGGAGTTGATAGACTTGAAGTCATAAACAGCGCAATGCTTGAAGCATTGCGAAGAGCTGCTGGCAAAAAGCACGAAAGTGCTGTTTGACTGAATGCTTACGAGCCTGCTGGTGCCTACCATTTCTCAGTCAGACTGCTCTATCAAATCATAGACTTAATTATAACATAATAACACTCAGAAATACGAACCTTAGGTCATTGATATAGTCGAATCTGGAAACAATCATCTCGAAAACAAAATGTTTATTCATTTATTCATGTTTATTCATGTTTATTTATTTATTATTTCAGTGAAATACGAAACTGTTCCGTATTTTATCTAATGGGTGGCATCCATAAGTCTAAATATTCCTGTTACATTGCACAACCTTCAATGTTATGTCATAATTACGTAAAATTCTGGCAAATTAGTTCTCAACAAGCCAGGCGGCCCAAACTGTTGCATATACCCTGACTCTGCGTGAAATGAACGCAAGAGAAGTGACACAATTTCACCTGGTTAATATTGCCTGCAAACCTGGATTTATTTTAGCTAAATATGCAGGTTTAAAAATATATACTTCTGTGTAACGATTGTGCTTTTTTTGCAAATGCGCTTTTGTTAAATCATCCCCCGTTTGGCGAAGTTGGCTGTCTTTGTTAGGAAGAAATAGTCTTCACACAGTTCGCAAGGAGCCAGGCGGCCCAAACTGCTGCATATACCTTGACTCTGTTGCAAGAGAAGTGACACATTTTCCCTAGTTAAGAGAAATTCAAGTTACCAGGCAATATTAACTAAATATGCAGGTTTAAAAATATATACTTGTATATTGATTTTAAGAAAGGCATTTATGTTTATGGTTAGGTACACGTTTGAGCAACGACAGTCCTTTTTCGCGACTGCGCACCACATCGGTTATATGCAGGACATGCTAGATAACTACACATGGTTGATGATATTATTGGTTAACTAGTGATTATGATTGATTGAGATTGATTTGTTTGTTTTTTATAAGATAAGTCTAATGCTAGCCAGCAACATACCTTGGCTTCTTACTACATTCGCGTAACAGGCAGGCTCCTCGTGGAGTGTAATGTAAAGCAGGTGGTTAGAGCGTTGGACTAGTTATCCGTAAGGTTGCAAGATTGAATCCCCGAGCTGATACAGTAAAAATCTGTCGTTCTGCCCCTGAACAAGGCAGTTAACCCACCGTTAACTGAAAATAAGAATGTGAAAATAAGAATCTGTTCTTAACCGACTTGCCTAGTTCCGATTGTTATGAAGACTTGAAATCGGCCCTAATTTATTGGCCATTCCGATTAATCAGTCGACCTCTAGTGTTGACACTTCTTTTTCAAGACCTCTGCAATCCACCCTGGCATGCTGTCAATTAACTTCTGGGCCACATCCTGACTGATGGCAGCCCATTCTTGCACAATCAATACTTGGAGTTTGTCAGAATTTGTTGCTTTTTGTTTGTCCACACGCCTCTTGAGGATTGACCACAAGTTCTCAATGGGATTAAGGTCTGGGGAGTTTCCTGGCCATGGACCCAAAATATCGATGTTTTGTTCCCGAGCCACTTAGTTGCCTTATGGCAAGGTGCTCCATCATGCTGGAAAAGGCATTGTTCATCACCAAACTGTTCCTGGATGGTTGGGAGAAGTTGCTCTCGGAAGATGTGTTGCTACCATGCTTTATTCATGGCTGTGTTCTTAGGCAAAATTGTGAGTAAGCCCACACCCTTGGCTGAGAAGCAACCCCACACATGAATGGTCTCAGGATGCTTTACTGTTGGCATGACACAGGACTGATGGTAGCGCTCACCCTGTCTTCTCTGGACAAGCTTTTTTCCGGATGCCCCAAACAATCGGAAAGGGGATTCATCAGAGAAAATGACTTTACCCCAGTCCTCAGCAGTTCAATCCCTGTACCCTTTTTGCAGAATATCAGTCTGTCCCTGACGTTTTTCCTGGAGAGAAGTGGCTTCTTTGCTGCTCTTCTTGACACCAGGCCATCCTCCAAAAGTCTTCACCTCACTGTGCGTATAGATGCACTGACACCTGCCTGCTGCCTTTCCTGAGCAAGCTCTGTACTGGTGGTGCCCCGATCCCGCAGCTGAATCAACTTTAGGAGATGGTCCTGGCGCTTGCTGGACTTTCTTGGGCGCAATTGGACCACTCTCCTTGAAGTTCTTGATGATCTGATAAATGGTTGATTTAGGTTCAATCTTACTGGCAGCAATATCCTTGCCTGTGAAGCCCTTTTTGTGCAAAGCAATGACGACTGCATGTGTTCCCTTGCAGGTAACCATGGCTGACAGAGGAAGAACAATGATTCCAAGCACCACCCTCCTTTTGAAGCTTCCAGTCTGTTATTCAAACTCAATCGGTATGACAGAGTGATCTCCAGCCTTGTCCTCATCAACACTCACACCTGTGTTAACGAGAGAATCACTGACATGTCAGCTGGTTCCTTTTGCGGCAGGGCTGAAATGCAGTGGAAATGTTTTTTGGGGATTCAGTTCATTTGCAATGCAAAGAGGGACTTTGCAATGAATTGCAATTCATCTGATCACTTTTCATAACATTCTGGAGTATATGCAAATTGCCATCATACAAACTGAGACATTGTGAAAATTAATATTTGTGTCATTCTCAAAACTTTTGGCCACGACTGTAGTAATCAATAATTTAGCTACATTTCTTTCAAATGACATTTCTGTGAACTGTCTTGTGTAAGTTTTAAATTGACAGAACCTGTTAGCAAAGGTGTCAGCTAGAGATGACCTGCAGGGATTTGTAGAATTGCACGTAATCTGAGAGTAAGTGGAGACAAATAAATGTATAAAAGTCACCTTGTCTGAGATAGTTATTACAATTTCATGCCAGTGTAAGCCTACACAAAACACAGGCGAAACACACACCTCATTTTAATTGTTTCTAAAATTCCCTATGGAAAAATGAATGGTGGGATAACGATTGGAACCATTTACCTGTTTGACTGCTTATGGGTATTATGAAACCTCCACTGTGGGGCTCTATTACCATTACTCTTGAAGGTCCAAGGACCTTATGTTATTTTCAGAGGTAGACTGGCTCTGAGAGCCAAATACTCCATTGAAACGTGAATCGATTCTCAATTGCTAAACGGTTCTGGGAACATAAAGCCCTTTACTTTCATTTCACATCAAAATAATTTCATAAATGCTAAATGCACACTTACTGTCCACTGTTTTAACCAGCTTTATCACAGTTGCAGCGAAAGTATTTTTCAGTGACAACACGTTTTTGGCAGCCTTTTTTTCGTTACACACAGGCAATGTTCCCTCGTTTTTTTGGCACTGAGCAAATTTCGGCCAACTTGAATGTTGTGAAAATTCTGTGTAACTTCCGGCGCGTGTTTACTGGGAACGCTGAGGCTGTACCCGCTTTAAGCAAGTTTTAACAGTGGTCAAGTAGGCTACCGTGGCTTTTTGTTCATAATGTAGGCCTACCAGAGTGGCCTTTCATCAAAAACAAAGTGAGAAAATTAATCCCATAACATTTTAACATGGAATTAACTGTTCTGTCGTTCAGCCTACATTAGCAGCCAATGTGTGGTGTTCAATATAGGCCTACATTTCATTAGACTTTTGAAAAAAACATACAGTTAATACACTTGTCCTTCAGATGAGGTGAATGAAAATGTTGTTGTTTGATGCAAGATACCACTTTATAAAATGAATTATTATTCCCATACCACTATTACAGAGAATCTGGCAAATGATGCTTCCTTCTGCCTATTGGCTACCTAGCTTATTCAAGCCTGTCTCAAAATACAACACTGCCCCTTTAAGACAAACAAAAGTTATTACCCGATTTGCTTTTCAAGTGTCTATAGAAATGCCAATGTTTTGTGCTCATGTAGGAAGCAACTCGACCCCAATGCTGACTACAAATAATTTATAACTAGGCTATTACCTCACTAACAAAGGATATGTACAAATGTGCACACGTTGCTATGTGTAGCTTTCGCTTTGATCTCAAAACAAGCATGACCGCTCATGCTGTAAAAGTCCAGTTTAAGTGAATGGCACAGATCCATATATGGCAATGGTCTATTTGTATATAGGCCTACTGCATCTCTGCTTGTTATGGCGCACCGGTCAGTGTAGAGTACGAGCCTGAGTGGTGTCTGTCAATGCAATAGAATCCTACTGTGATGCGTTCTGCCCACAACAAAATCTCTTGCATAGTTTGTTTTGGTATGTTGCTTTGAAAGTGGCTAATATTGCATTGATTCGATCACAATTACCACAGTGAAGGGAAACATTGAGAGTTTTAATTAACGGGGAAAACGAAAAAAAGAAAGTTGAGTGAAAGCTAAATCTCGTGCTTCTCTGCGATATTTCTTCGTCACGGTGGAGCTGCGAGCCCGTATGCCGCTTAGAGGGAACATTGCACACAGGTGTTCGGAGCATGCTTGATAGCTAATTATCGGTCTTCTGGAAACAAGTGCTGTAACATGGATATATGGATGTGTGGGAACTAACCCTAACCTTAAAGTATGGATGCACCGATATAACATTTTTGCCGTTACTGATATCCAATCTTTTCCTTACCAAAAAATCTGACACAGATACCGATAACCAATATTTACAATTTTTGCGTTTTTTTTAAGCATTCTAGTATAGTTGAAACAAAGTAACATATGTTCAGTTAGGAACCGATTTTTTTTTTTAAATAACTTGTAAATGACAAATCCATGAATGTATTTTATTGCACAACAGACATTCATGACACAAATATTTTAGCTGCACCGCATTACAAAGATGATTAAGTTGTTGGTGGCTCTTCTTACTATCCAATCTTGACTGTATGGAGAAACGTAAAAATTCTATGAAAAAAATATTGGTTTTAACTAAAAATGCAGTTAAGCATTTTAGCTTCAACTGCTTGAAAACATTTCTGTCTCTAGGCTGTCAAACTGCTATGAATGGCACAACTTAAAAATGAGAGAATTTACAACACAGCTCATCTTTCATTTAGAAAATAAACAAAAGAACAAAAGTGCTTTGTTTAAAATTAGATGAAAATCTTGACCTATACCAGCCATGAATAAACAACAGAACAGCCATTGGGCTTAGTCATTTTTTCCCCCAGTGACTCCAGATGGCTGGGTTACAATATGACTGCACATTTACAATTGTAACATTTGGGGGAGGTGTTTCTTCACAAAGAGGACCTGCTAGGCTTTGTCACGAGAGTCTGTTTCTTTTTTTGTCTACAATGTGTGAAGCTGCACTGAAAAGCTAGCACGTGTAATACAACAGATTGCATTATTCTTGCATTCCAAAGTATCATTAGGCATAGGTCTACATTTGCAAATGTTGGCCGATGTAGTAACAGAAAATGAAAATACAACGCGTATCTCTCTCTGAGACAAACAGACACTGGCATAAAAGTTTTGTTGGCATTTCCGTACAGTTGAAGTCCAAGTTTACATACACCTTTGTCAAATACATTTAAACTCAGTTTTTCACAATTCCTGATATTTAATCCTAGTAAAAATGTCACGTTTTAGGTCAGTTATGATCACCACTTTATTTTAAGAATGTGAAATGTCAGAATAATAGTAGATTATAGCTTTTATTTATTTCATCACATTTCCAGTGGGTCAGAAGTTTACATAAACTCAAGTGGTATTTGGTAGCATTGTCTTTAAATTGTTTAACTTGGGTCAAACCTTACGGGTAGCCTTCCGCAAGCTTCACACAATAAGTTGGGTGAATTTTGGCCCATTCCTCCTGACAGAGCTGTGTAACTGAGGTGTAACTGTCAGGTTTGTAGGCCTCCTTGCTCGCACACGCTTTTTCAGTTCTGCCCACAAATTATCTATAGGATTGAGGTCAGGGCTTTGTGATGGTCACTCCAATACCTTGACTTTGTTGTTCTTAAGCCATTTTGCCACAACTTTGGAAGTATGCTTGGGGTCATTGTCCATTTGGATAACCCATTTGTGACCAAGCTTTAACTTCCTGACTGTCTTGAGATGTTGCTACTGTCGCGATACGAAACCTTCAGCCCCGCCCCTTGGCCGGCAGCGGGGTGCTAGAGGTGGTTAGCGTCCCGTTCCCTGGATTGGACAGGGCACTATAGGTACTTCAGGTTATCTCGGTATAACCAGGACCGCTCGCGTAGCCCTGCCTCTCTTTCTATATCGAAGCGTTGTCAGCGTAGAGAGGTCTTTTGCCTTGTCACTCTCAACGGTCTAGCTCTAGCTGGGATGTGTGAACCCCACCTTTATCCTCTAGACTCTTTGTTTCACCACTAATTGGTCCTTGAGTTATTATTAAGCACTAGTCCTACCAGTCTCTATATGATTTCCCTGTGGTTGAGTGTTTCCCCTCTGTGATGTATCTAGTTTAAAGTGTGAAGACCTTTAGTCAACTTAGTCTCACTACTCTGCCCGTCGGCTATGTATCGCTTGGAAAATAAAACTTAGATAGATCGATAAGACAATTAATTGAATCACTACTGGACACACCTTCCTCTTTGTCTTTTAATAGTAACTCATTCTGTCATAGAGTACTGATCTCCGTTTCCAGTGTCCCGGTAGCGGGGAGTGTCAGAGTTGTTATCTCCCGTGCCGTTAACTGTCTTTGAGAGAACCGTTTACTCGAGACAAAATAAGACTACCGTTTATTTTTGAAAACACTCTGTTTTTTGTCTTTTACAATCAAACACACTTCAAAATACACAATTGTTACTCGGTCACACACAGCGTTAATCAAAAACATGCAAATGCCTTAATGCTCTATAAAATGCCTGGTACAATGATAACACTTATCTCTAATAAAATATAATACTTCAACTTAATTACCTTTAAAAGATGACAGGGAGACCCACGAGATCAGGAGCGGTGTTTCAATCGGTCAGAGTTCTGAGAATTTAGTTTATGTATCGATCTCTCCTATGAGGAATCGTTGGTTCAACTAAATTTCGAGATTCAAGTTAGACTGAGTACTCTAACCTGCCCTCAGGTTGGATAGTATTGTCAAATAACCCGCAACCGCGATTCCAGGGCAAGGCACTGTGTTACAACAGTACACATGTCACTGGGTCAGTCGGAGACAGAGTCGATTCGAACAATTTTCCAACCGTTCTCAGCAGGTGGTAATTCTGCCGTTGATCTACCGCAGTGTCTGGGGCAAGCAACCCGGCCGGTGCTACAGTGTTCCTCGGTCAATTAAGACTTTGTCACAACGGTACACTCGGTCCAAACGTATGCTGCACACAGGGTCAACTGGTCGATAGGTAAACGGACTCTTACCCTGGTATCCAGGAAGTTAGAATCTTTAAGTAATTTGAGTCAGGTGGCAATTACCCGAAGTCAAATGGTTGTCTAAATGAATTCATAATTCAAGAAGTCAGCGCCAAAGTAATGGCAAATGTCTCTTTATATACCTTTTGATTCTCTGCACCCGATCTGCTGCTCCTCCCATTCCCTCAGAGCAGAGAGGGTGATGACATATCTTACAACAGGAAATACTTTTCTTACAGTGCATATGTGGACCTCTGGTTATGACAGAGCCCATTACTCTAGCAACAATGAGGAAACACTTTTCTTACAGTGCGCATATGGGCCTCTGTTCATGACAGTGCCCTCACTCTATCAGCAATGAGTCTATCAGCTGTTCCCATTCAGAGGTGTCACTTGAGGCAGAGGGTGATTCTTCCTGACACCAGTCAGGTTCAGTAGTTGGTTGGCTTGAGTCGTCTTCTGGTGGCTTTGCCCAATCCGGTATTTCAGTAGGCGAGGTCATCTCTGTCTCTACCCTTGGTGGGTAAGACAGGGGAAGAGGACCAGGAGGTAGATCCATTTGGCGTTTTACTACACCCTCTCCAGGATCTACCCCTGTCTCTTTTCTCTTAGTGCCTTTAACCGGACTCTGATTTCCAACTCTGGTTATCCCTAGCACTAGTCCGTCTGACCTAGCCATTATTCCCCATACTGTTGCCCAGCTACGATGTCCTGGCATTGTTGCCTTATTATCAGCTCTGGCCCTCATTCTCAAATATACACCATCTGTATGTCCACATCTAGTAGCTATTTTACCATGTTCAAATATATCAGCATATTCTCTCTCCATAGGCCAAACCTCATGTTCGTCCTCGCTATACCACTCCTGCCTTTTTCTAGCACAACTCTGACAACATAAGCATCTCTTGCAAAGCGGCATAACACTAACACCATCCTTATTGCCCCACTGGGACGTGTACTTTCCTCTGGTTCCTGATTCACAGCCTGTGCATCTTTGAACCCGTCTCTGTTGTCCTTCTTCTCCAACCTGTTGAATAGGTCTCGTAAGCCATCCCATGTAATTCAACAGTGCCAGTTCTCTTATCCCAGTCTACTTCTTGTCCCTTGTAAACCATTGTTAAATTTAACTCTTCTGGCTCTTCTACATGTCCCCATTTGTTTCCCTTGTTTACTATGGGTTTTAGTTTTGGCCACTTATTTCTGAGGGCTAGACACATCATACATACGCTGTCTAACAGCCGTCCTCTTAACATTAATCTCCCGCTGAGTACCCCTTCAGTACTTCTATCACATGAGCCACAGGTTTTAAAAGCGGCAGGGTGAGGAATTATTACTACTGGTGCTATCCACCCTACAGGATAATCCCTAGTGTCTGGGACTCAGTCATACCCTTACGTTCTAATTCTTGCCATCTGGTTATTACTCTGTGCCCTATTGGCCTATTAACTTCTTCTTCTTCCCAATCTTCTTCCCCGGACTGGGTGTCTTCCATGGGGCCCTGGAGAAAGAAAGGTTATTCTCCTATTGTCTACCTTGCCCCTTCCTGGTTCTCTTTTTGTCCCTGCGACTTGGAGGTCCATCGTTCCCCTGGGGGTCTTTCTGGGTCAGAGCTCCTACAGCTCTTTCTGCGGCCAGGGTCAAGTCGGCCAGTCTATGGCCTAAGCCTGAGAGGTTCTCCCTATATCTTAGCTCTAACTTTGTGTCTGGACCATTCCTTTCAGGCGCTCTTTGCTCAAGTCTGGGGGGCACTGAGGTAATACAAGTGTGCCAGTAAGAATGTCTATGATTCCCTGGCTCCCTAAGCCTGAACCCATTTTGCCTCCTACGGCCTCTTTGGGTTCCTCTTCTGTGCTTCCTACTGAAGTCAGCCAGAGTTTCACTTCCCCCTGTCTCAGTACACCCAATCACTTTGGACATTGGCTCTCTCCTAGCATTTCTAATGGCTATTTTAGCGTCTGCGCTAGGGAACCAGTGGTCCTTTACGGCCACATAATTGCTTAGGTTCCACTGGTCACAGCTGAGTCTTTCCCTTTTTGGTGGGAAGATTTGGCAACTCAGTAGTGGTCTAGCACTCCTGTACATGAACCAAGGGCTCTGTTTTAGCATGGTGAGGTCTTCCTGAGACCAATGGGCTTCCAGGTCTTTGACTACCAGAGCCTCGTCCCACTGCCCGGTCAGCGTACCATTTCCTATGTCCCCAGCCACCCTCCGGTGGTTAAGGGTCAAGGTTCGGTATCCCGGCTTCCTCCATGCCATGATTCGCTTTTCCAGAGTTTCAGGTTGGGTCCGTGGGGACTCAACTTCCTGATCCATCTGTCCCCCTCCTCTGTTACTGGCCCCGTGGCTCCCCACGAAGTCACTGGGCCCGCATAAGTACCAATGGGGTCATGGCTACGCCTAATGCGGTATGCTACACCCCCTTGGTAACAATGAGCACATATGAAGGTGGTTCCGCCTAACACTACCCCGTTGGTAGAGTCTATCCCTAGTGGCAATGGTTCCAATTGGCCACAACCCCCACAATTTGTATATGCCTTAAGGGCATCTAAATGTCTTGCCCACATGTCTATGAACCATATTCTACTCTCCTCTACCTCTATTAATACCCCTGCTTCCCCTATTGGTTCTGTCACTGGGGGGGGCACTATTACTTTAGCCATCCTTACCCCATCATGGCTTGACGTGTTCCTCCTGGTCCTGCTGGGAGTGGGGGGAAAGAATATGGGTAAACACAATCCCCAAACTACTTTCAAAATGTTTGTGGGCCACCCCATTTCTTCTCCGCAACTTAGGGTCAATAGGACAGTTACCCAGAGGACCAGGGGGACGGCCTTTAAGGCTGTGTTCCGCTGATCTTTTGGTTTTAGTTTTATCATTAATTTGACTATTTGGACACATAGCATGCCAACTGGGCCTGCTTCAATGATCCGCGCCACATAGTGTATTCCAATTATGGTAGCACACATAGGTTCCATTATACCGTCTGTTCCGTTCTTCTCTATTGCACCTATTTTACTTACTACAGTCATAGCTGCAGCTAAGGCTTCTAAGCATAGACAGACCAAAGAACATTTTCCTAATATTGTGTACATTCTCTGGATTAGTATTATCGGTACAACGGACAGCATTATTTTTTGTCCCATTGTTAACCCTAGTTTATCAATGGCCACTAATGAATTGAATAAATAGAGCAACCCAAGTTACTAAGCCATTATTATGCCTATTTTCCCATGCTATTTTCCCAAAAACTACGAGAACTAATATTTGACAACAAGATGTTTTCCCATACCTGGTCAGTGAAGGGACTGCATGCCTCAGCCGAGGTGTCATGGTCAGTTTCGTTGGAAGTCATGGTAGAGGATATCTTTAAGTTTCACTGCCTAAAGTTTCTGGTTGTTTATTTAAGTTGTGTTGAGAGCAGGATGATTCTTTATCTCTGATCAGGAAGGTGTCGTGACCTGAGTTGTTCAGGGTTCACTTATGTAGTCACTTTTTGCCCCTTAAACTTGGGTCACATCCGTTCCTCTCGGGGTCATGAGCAGTACATCCTGTTCAACAGGAACTGCTGGTCCCTGTCTTCTAGGAGGGTGCACTCTTACATATACCATGCTCCAGATGATCAGTCCCTTTATCAACCATCTGATCCCCTTAAGGATTGACCAGGTGATTTTTAGAGCCAGTTTACTTATTTTGACCATCATTTTAAACAGCCCTCTCCAAATTCTCTTGAACACTTTATCTGTAGGCATGCCCATTTTTTTCGCATACCCCAACACTGCCATTATTGTGACATTTTCACCTAGGCGGTTGTTCCACTTAGTGTAATTAGTTCTGCCCTCTCCAGGGTCTGATCCAAATGCCAGTTTCACCCTAGCCAGGAATGATTTCTTAGGTGGGCTATATTCTCTTTTGAGTGCTGCCTTTTTATGTTTGGGTCTTGTGCTGACACCCTAGAAGAAACCTCTAGATAGTTTTCTCTGCTCCTAACAGTCTAAGAGGGAACAGGGTATACGCTTCATTCGAATGATGAGCACGACAATGATCAGAACTCGAAAGGAAAGGATTGCAACAGTGAGGATAGACCGAGATTGCAGGAGCATAGTACACACAGAAGTATAGGATATTCCTCCCAACATTCCCAGAAGGAATGTAGAATGATGGAACATAGAGAATATTGTTCTAGAGATTGTTGATTTTGGTTAATACTGACTCAAAAAGGGAAGATTGGAGCTTGGGAAGCATGCTTTTTCATTAGCCTATCATGGTTCTATGGATTTCATTAGCTGGGAAACTCTAGATAGGAGACTAGGCTGAGTCTTCTGGGAATATTGATACCTAGTTGGGAAACCTTATTTGACTCTGGGTACCCTGCTATGGATTATATAGGGAATAGGGGTTGGTTGGTGACAGGTCTTGACTTGTGCTGGTGGGTGCAGGACAGTTGTGGTCTGCCTGTTTATTATTTGGCCTGGGGAAAACACTCCCTGGCTTGATCCCTCTGAGTTATATACTTGTGTATAATGAAAATACGTGGCATGCAGTGATCATATAATTTTGGACTGAGGAGCAGTGGTGGAAGAATTACAGAATTTTTCATACTTGAGTTAAAGTAAAGATATCTTATTAGAAAAAGTAAAACTCACCCAGTAAAATACTACTTGAGTAAGTCTAAAAGTATTTGGGTTCAAATATACTTAAGTATCATATGTAAATGTATTTGCTAAAATATACTAAAAGTATAAATAATTTCTAACTCCTTTATATAAAGAACATTTTGTTTTTTATTTTATTTTTACGAATAGCCAGGGACATGCTCCAACACTGACATCATTTACTAACAAAGCATGTGTTTAGTGAGTCCGTCAGATCAGAGGCAGTAGGGATGACCAGGGATGTACTCTTGATAAGTGTGTGAATTAGACCATTTTCCTGTCCTGCTAAGCATTCAAAAGGGCATGAGTACTTTTGGGTGTCAGGGAAAATGTATAAAGTACATTATTTTCTTTATGAATGTAAGTGAAATAAGAGTAAAAGTTGTCAACAATATAAATAGTAAAGTACAGACACCCTAAAAAACTACTTAAGTAGTACTTTCAAGTTTTTTTTTTTACTTCGGTACTCTTTACCACTGCTGACAATAATGTTATTCCTGCATAGAGAGGGGTCTTAGATCATTCGTCTGGGTACCAGTCAAATGGACATTGTGTATGGTGGGCCCCTTAGGTTAATCACTCATTTCTCGCACTGACTGCGGTCAACAGTTTCCAAATATCCTTAGTTTGATGCAAAAACAAATGTTGATGGGGGAAAACAGGCCAAACTGGTCCTTGGTTTGTGTGTTTACGTGGCCCACCATCATTTGACCCGCCTCAATGTCACAATCTTGCTCTTGGGTCTCATCATTTGGGTAGTTGTCTGTGTATACGTGTCTTTACCATGCAAAACGCATGCCTTTCGCTCCCTCATGGGCTGCAGACAAGAGTGCTACTGAACAACATGTCTAAGCTGCATCTTTCTACCTCTTTGTCTTTGCAGAAGCTGAGAATGCCAAGCGGGGACTTCAAGGAGGACAGGCTTACGACATCAGCTCAATTCACCCCTTGTGGCACCCCTTCCAGCACCCCCTGTGTTACCCCCAGCATCAGCCCCCACTCCTCACCGATACTCAACCGCAGGTATGTATCAAATGGCTATTTTGGAAGAGTTCCTGTAGTAGAATAGACGTCCACTCCCCTCTGAATGAGCACTAGATTCAAATCTGAGTAATATTTTCAGATGGCACATCGGGTTCAATTGTTCTATGTCTCTAACAGCTTTGTTGTGTGTGGGCATACAGGTGCTGGTTCAACAGCCAGAGTCTTGCACCATTTCTCGCTGCCCCAGAGCTCAGTAGTCCTAACCTCAGCCCTGAAATGGGAGGCAACGAGGGAGGAGGTGGAGCGGGAGGGGAGAGGTGGAGCTTATTTGGAACTTCTCGCCCAGTAGTACAGAAGTCCACTACTGACCCCGGTTCAGAAACCAACACAGGTGAGAAATCAGTCCCTCAGAAGTTTCAATTATCAGGACTGTTGGCAGAGCTTTCTTTGTATAATTTTCTTTTTTTGTTTTTAAGTGAGAAGGGTCTAAGAATAGACTTTATGTTCCCAAGAGAGAATGTGTGAATTATAGTCTTCTATAGTCATGGTCAAGTCAGCATTTCGGTTTCTAAAAAATAACTTGAAATGTAATGGATGTTGCAGTTTTTTTGCTTTGATGATGCCATAACTTTTTGTCAGGTGCGTTAACAACCTTGTCTCCTCTGCTCTTCCTCAGGCTTCACACTGAAGTCATACTTTGGCGTGCAGAAGTCTAGCACCATGGAGGGCATCAAGACCCAGGTCAACCTCATGGTGGATGACCCTGCCATGTTCAACCCCCCCAAGATTGAGATCAACAGCATTGAGGGCAACAGACCCCTCCAGACCCGCCCACACAAACTCAAACCCCGGGACATGAACGTCCTGACACCATCTGGATTCTGATACCCTTGCCTCCCTGTTGGCCAATAGCAGGTCTACTACCCTCCCTGTGTCCTAAGCCTCCTCAGCTTCTGTGGAACACCGAGATGGAAAACATGGAGGATGAACTACAGAACTATATCCCCATATTCCCTGAACCCTGATGTTTTATATGACCCTATGCCTGCTCCCCCCACTTCTCCTCAATTAAAGCACCAAACGGAGCATTTCCATCCACCTCGCCTCAAGAGGGTCACTTTTTTTGGAGGGGTGCTTTGTCATACCCTTACCCTGTTGTCTGCTTCTCAGTGATGTCATGAGATAGAAATTGTGGTTTTGATGTCCCCTGCTTTGGATGAAAACCCCCAAGCTCATTGTATTTAACTCACTTTCACTTAAAGCACTGTACAGTACCCAGCCAATGTCATTTCACTCAACTATACTCAATTTAACAGTGAGTGTGGTTTTACTGACGTTGTGCCTAAGCTTGCTTCTGGCATCTTGGTCACATCAGTTGACCTTTTTTTAATTTTTTTTTGAAAGATGAGTGGCTACTGCTAACCAGGATTATTTGTATTTGTTTTTCTTCATAACATCCAGATATTGTTTGTTAGTATTTGTGTCATGATATTTGTCATACCAGTCTGTAATGCTTTAAGAATATATTGATATGAAGTACAATGCATTGAAATGGTCATTTTAAAAGCTTTTTTTATATGGACTATTATTTTAGAATAAATACTGTTCTTTGTTTTTGCAAGATGTTCCAAGATGAATTCCAATAACTAGCTTGGTCCACTGATTTGGGCTGTAAATCATTTCAACACTAACAAAAGTATTCCAACTTTTCTGGTTAATTATTTATCTTAATTGCTAACTTTAAAGGGCCGGCACACCCATATGAAAGCCACTTACATTTTTGACTAGTACTGTAGGTGTTTATGATCCAGCTTTCGTCTAAGAATTAAATGGTGTTTTGGGATGGGGTTACTAGCTAGTGTATTTTACGTCGCACACGAGTATAACATCCCACATTAGATTTTTTTTATTGTCACATACACCAGATAGGTGCAGGTAAATGTGTGGTTTTACAGGGTCAGCCATAGTATGTTACCCCAGGAGCAAGTTAGGTTTAAGTGCTCAAGGGCACATTGGCAGATTTTTCACCTTGTCAGTTCGGCTATTCGAATCAGCGACCTTTCGGTTAATGGCCCAACTGCTAGGATACCTGCCCCCATTAGAAAACACTGTTGGGTTAAAAATGAAAGTTGTGAAAATGTTGCTGATTTGACCATTACATCTTATGGACACTAGATGTCACAAGAAGCTCTGAGTGAAATAAAGATGACTCAAAAGATAGTTGGTGAGTCTCATTAATTTTTTACATTCCGTGTTTTTAACCGTGTTCGAGAGGATCAAAACTCTTATGTATCATGGGTAAATTGTGATCGATTGACGGATCTACAAATAATGAGTAGTGATTTGTAGATCAGGCAGAAACAATTTCCCCATGATCCATCAAGGTTTTGATGCTCTCGAACACGGCCATTGAATTCGTTACAATAGTTAATAGAGTCCGGACCCAGAGAAGGGTCAATCCGGACTGGACAACATCGCACTTTTTTTATATAAAGGTCAAATTATTTTTAGACAGCTTTTTAAAAAATCTACCAGGTGCAGCAGACACAAATGTCTTTCTCTCTCGACGCAACGCCCACCTCTACTAGTGCCCCTTCTAATCCAATCACGTGGATATCTGCAAATACATGAGGCGGTGTCTTACACAATCACAATCAATCCAAATATCCTATGTGGAACCTTGCAAGTGTTTTAATTTTTTTATACATTTTTTAATAACAACAAATCAATACAGGAAGTACACGTGGGAAAACAAGTATATATAAATAATATACAAAGGACAATTGGGCTAGGGGGTACAATATCACATTACACAAGGACCTTAAGGGACATACATACACTTATTATACAGCTTTTTTGTTAGTAGAGTATTGTCTTAAAATACAGTTGAATTTATTTTTGTAAGGTAAGAACATGTGATGTTTTGTTTGTAAATTTACATGTGTGAATATGAAATTTGGCCAAACGAATAATGAAATTAAATACATAAAAATTAAATACATAAAAATGTTTCATCTTATTTCTATCGAAGGTAAAGAATCCAAGCAGTACATCTCCACAATCGTGTAAGATCTTCATAAATGTGTTCGATTATAAATCTACTGATGTCTTGCCACAGTTTTCTTACATGAATACAATTCCAAAAAATATGCAACACTGTTTCTGGGTGGTCATTACAAAAGGAACAATTTGAGTTGATGATTTCCTTAAACTTCTTCATATAGTGGTTGGCAGGATAATATTTATGAATAATTTTAATGGAAACTTCCTTAATTTTGTTAACAAGTAGGTATGTGTGTGGCAACATCCAAACTTTTTTCCAACAGATAATATCAATAAATCCATTCCAATAAGGCATGACATAAGTTATAGATACAACATCCTGCTGAATCAAGGTTTGTTTCGCTCTGTTGTTGAATGGACCAAAAGAGAAACAAATCTTTCCTGCTGATGAGTAAACAGGGTCAATGGAAAGTAGGTTCTGAGGGTCAGGTCTTGACACGTTCCTGAATAACAGAGCAACACCTGAGGTAATGGCATCTAAAACAATTACGAAATCTTTAGGTGTTACAGGGACCTTGTAAAGTGATAAGAATTCCTTATAACTAAGTAAACGACCCTCTGCATTTACCAGTTGGCTTACCAATAGGATATTATTTTGGAACCAATATTATAAAAACAAAGAAGTATTTTTATACACTATATCCCGATTGTATAAAAATACTCATTTGGTTTTAGAATTTTGGTTCCGAAATAATATCCTATTGGTCAGGTGTCACCACAGACCCTGGTTTGATGCCAGGCTGTATCACAACCAGCCGTGATTGGGAGTCCCATAGGGCGGCGCACAATTGTCCCAGCATTTTCCGGGTTAGGGTTTCGATGGGGTAGGCCGTCAATGGAAATAAAATAAAATACCTATATCTATCCTGCCCTGCCTTTCTTCGAAAGCCAAGTTAACAAACAGATCCCCCGACCATTTCGAATCCCACCGTACCTTCTCCGCTTAGCAATCTGGTTTCCTAGCTGGCAATGGGTGCTCCTCAGCCATGCTCAAGGTCCTAAACGATATCATAACCGCCATCAATAAAAGACAGTACTGTGCAGCCGTCTTCATCAACCTGGCCAATGCTTTCGACTCTGTCAATCATCACATTCTTATCAGCAGACTCACAGCCTTGGTTTCTCAAATGACTCGCCTGGTTCACCAACTGCTTCTCAGATAGAGTTCAGTGTGTCAAATTGGAGGGCCTGTTGTCCGGACCTCTGGCAGTCTCTATGGGGGTGCCACAGGGTTCAATTCTCTGGATGACTATTTTCTCTGTATATATCAATGATGTTGCTGCTGGTGATTCTCTGATCCACCTCTACACAGATGACACCATTCTGTATACTTCTGGCCCTTCTTTGGGCACTGTGTTAAACCTCCAGACGAGCTCTAATGCCATACAACACTCCTTCCGTGGCCTCCAAATGCTCTTAAATGCTAGTAAAACTAAATGCATGCTCTTCAACCAATCTTCAACCATCTAGCATCACTACTCTGGACGGTTCTGACTTAGAATATGTGGATAACTACAAATACCTAGGTGTCTGGGTAGACTAAACTCTCGTTCCAGACTCACATTAAGCATCTCCCTATCGGCTCCCTATTTCGCAACAAAGCCTCCATCATTCGTGCTGCTTAACATACCCTTGTAAAACTGACTATCCTTCCGATCATTGGATGTAGTCTATCAAGGATGTAGTCTATCACAGTGCCATCTGTGATAGTGCAATCCCCATATACTACCCACCACTGCGACCTGTATGCTCTCGTTGGCTGGCCCTCGCTTCATATTCGTCACAAACCCACTGGCTCCAGGTCATCTATAAGTCTTTGCTAGGTAAAGCCCTGCATTATCTCAGCTCACCGGTCACCATAGCAACACCCACCCGTAGCATGCGTTCCAGCAGGTATATTTCACTGGTCATCCCCAAAGCCAACTCCTGCTTTGGCTGCCTTTCCTTGCAGTTCTCTGCTGCCAATGGCTGGAACGAATTGCAAAAATCACTGAAGCTGGAGATTTACAGTTGAAGTCGGAAGTTTATATACACTTAGTTTGGAGTCATTAAAACACGTTTTTCAACCACTTCAAAATGTTCTTGTTAACAAACTATAGTTTTGACAAGTTGGTTAGGGCATCTACCTTGTGCATGACACACGTCATTTTTCCAACAATTGTTTACAGACTACAATTCCTGTGGATCAGACATTTACATACACTAAGTTGACTGTGCCTTAAAACAGCTTGGAAAATTCCAGCAAATTATGTCATGGCTTCTGAAAGCTTCTGATAGGCTAATTGACATCATTTGAGTCAATTGGAGGTTTACCTGTGGATGTATTTCAAGGCCTGCCTTCAAACTCAGTACCTGAGTTCAAATCCACAGTAAAACGAGTCCTATATTGGCATAACCTGAAAGACCCCTCAGCAAGGAAGAAACCACTGCTCCAAAACCGGCATAAAAAAGCCACGGTTTGCATGGGGACAAAGATTGTACTTTTTGGAGAAATATCCTCTTTTATTTTATTTTATTTCACCTTTATTTAACCAGGTAGGCTAGTTGAGAACAAGTTCTCATTTGCAACTGCGACCTGGCCAAGATAAAGCATAGCAGTGTGAACAGACAACACAGAGTTACACATGGAGTAAACAATTAGCAAGTCAATAACACAGTAGAAAAAATGGGCAGTCTATATACAATGTGTGCAAAAGGCATGAGGTAGGCGAATAATACAATTTTGCAGATTAACACTGGAGTGATAAATGATCAGATGGTCATGTACAGGTAGAGATATTGGTGTGCAAAAGAGCAGGAAAATAAATAAATAAAAACAGTAGGCTAATCAGCTAGCACAACAAACAGCAGGTAAAATGGCGTTGACTAGGCAACTGGGCCGACAGATAAACAAACAAGCAGAATGGGGTACCGTGATTAATGGACAGTCCAGCGTGTGTCAGCTATATAGCCAAGAGATCAGTGTCCAGGGGGCAGCGGTGGATGGGCAGGGAAGCTGGGCTGGCGAGTGTTATCCAGGTTTTTAAAAACTAACAATGACTAAATAGCTTGTAGCTAGTTAGCTGGTTAGCGTCTGGAGGTTCTTGAGTGTGTCATAAAAATAAAATAAAAATTAAAAGTAATAGCGATTCCGTATCACAGTAGGTGAGGCAGGTTTCGGAAGGTATAAACAAAATAAAAATCAAGAGAGATAGAAAGTAAATGGGTTCAGAGTGTTTGGGATGCGGTGATTCAGATGGTTAGCAGGCCTGTGCTAACAAGCTAACAGTTCGAGGCCCGGGCTAGACAAGCTAGCCGTTAGCAGGCCGAATTAGCAAGCAGGGAGATAGCGAGGGCTAGAGAGCTAACCTTTGGGGACGTCGCGATGGGGTGAGTCTGTTTATTCCTCTTCATGCGGTGACATCGACAGACCGGTCGTGGGCCCGGGTAATTGTAGCCCAGGAGTATGCTACAGGTGGTACGCTAGGTGAGCTGGAGACACAGCGTTTCAGAAAGCTCGCGGGCCTTGGCCAGCAGATGGATCTTTGGCGATGTCGCTGGGCTGAAAAGTCTGTTGAAACCACCTCGGACGATTATGTCGGCGGACCAGTCGTGATGGATCGGCGGGGCTCCGTGTCGGTAGTAAAGGGTCCAGGCCAATTGGCAAAGAGGTATTGTTGGGCCTCTTCGGCTAAGATGGGCTTAGCTCAAGGCTAACTGTTGCTGGTTTGGGACAGAGACGTTAGCCAGGAGTAGCCACTCGGATTGCAGCTAGCTAGTTGCGATGATGTGTAAAGGTTCAGAGCTTGCGGTAGGAATCCGGAGATGTGGTAGAGAAAGAGCAGTCTGATATGCTCTGGGTTGATGTCGCGCTGGTGTCCTAGTTAGCTGTGAAGACCGCTAGCAATGGCTAACTGAGTACTAGCTAGTAAGCTAGTTAGCTGGCTAGCTTCTGATGGTGGTTCCGGTTCTAAAGTAAAGTAGAAAAAGCAGATCCGTACCACATTGGGTGATGCGGGTTGCAGGAGAGTATATTCAGCTCTAGTTGGAAAGTGAGATTAAAATATGTACGAAATATATACAGAAAAAAAAACAAAGAAAACTATATTTACACTAGACAGGACGGGACAAGACAAAACACACGTCCGACTGCTACGCCATCTTGGTCATAGACCTCTGGTCTGATGAAACAAAAATAGAAAAGGCCTGTAACAGCATTTGAAAAGGTTTCAAAACAAATGTCCTTGTTAAACTTTGACACAAAGTAGTCTGTGATAAATAGCACAATATGTTTCATTTGAGTATTTGTTATAGTCAAAATAATCCATACATTTTCTTTTTTCACTCAAAAACGAGTTGTATGAGCTCAGGTCAATGAGGCCATAAATAGCAAATATAAGTTCAAACCTTGTAATGTTCACAATAACTTATGTTGATAAAAAGAACATTAGGTGATAATATATGTATTATTATGATTTATAATAAGCTATAATGGGGCGGTCATTTTGGACCAGGAACACAGAATGAATTAACATGAAACAAACACAACAGGTGGGTTAAGTATTTATGTCAATTGTTATGGCTGTATTGTTTTAAAAACACAATAATGTTGTGGGTCCATCAGACCCGCGACCATTGGGTGAATAACAAAAACATGAACACCACACAAGGTTTAAATATATGCTCACTCAGCTGTGCCTCACAAGTAATACAATAAAGGCTCTATTACTGGTGTGATCATACAGCCTACCTCACATTTTGAAATATATATATTTTTTAAACGTCCTGAACAACAATGCATTGGCAGGGCAATTCAAGCAAAGCCAAAATGTGGTGATAATGTATTGGGCCTATAGCTTACTGCACAAACCTCATCGCTACAGTACTGTTTTTAATTGGTTCATGTTACATAGGCTATTGTTAAAGGTCATGTTAAAAAAGACATCTGAGCGGTAGATCTCAGCTAGCATTTTGACCGAGAAAATTATCTTAACTTAGAAAAGGTTGGTGACCACTGTTCTAGAGTTTTCCCTGTTAACACTATCAACGTTTCCCTGTGGCAATTGTGATCGAATCAAAGCAATATTAGCCACTTCCAATGCAACATACTGAAACAAATGAACCATGCAAGACAGGTTTTGTTGTAGGCAGAACACATTGGAGTAGGATTCTGTTGCATTGACAAGCTCTACTCAGTCTGTACTCTACACAGACCGGTGCGGCATAACCAATCAGAGCTGCAGTAGGCCTATATGCAAATAGATGGATATATGCATCTGTGCAATTTACTTTGAACTGGACTATGTTTAATAGCATGAGCGGTCATGAGTAGAAGCGCTTGTTCTGAAATCAAGGCAAGAGCTGCACGTTTTGTTAATATCCTTTGTAAGTTAGTGAGACAATAGCCCAGTTATAGATCATTTGTAGTCAGCAGTAGGGTAGTGATTGCTTCCTACAAGAGCACAAAACGTATACATTTCTAGACATCTTTGAAAAGCGAGTCAGGAAAATCACTTTTTTTGCCTGTTGTATTTTGAGACAGTGGATAAAGTGGATAAACAGGTATAAAGTGGATAAACAGGTTAATGTCAATCCCTGCATGTTTTTTTCAAAAGTCTCATGGAATATAGACCTACATTGAACACCACACATTGGCTGCTACTGTAGGCTGAATGATAGAACAGCTAATTCCATGATAAAATGTTATGGGATATACACTGCTCAAAAGAATAAAGGGAACACTAAAATAACACATCCTAGATCTGAATGAATGAAATATTCTTATTAAATACTTTTTTCTTTACATAGTTGAATGTGCTGACAACAAAATCACACAAAAATGATCAATGGAAATCAAATTTATCAACCCATGGAGGTCTGGATTTGGAGTCACACTCAAAATTAAAGTGGAAAACCACACTACAGGCTGATCCAACTTTGATGTAATGTCCTTAAAACAAGTCAAAATAAGGCTCAGTAGTGTGTGTGGCCTCCACGTGCCCGTATGACCTCCCTACAACGCCTGGGCATGCTCCTGATGAGGTGGCGGATGGTCTCCTGAGGGATCTCATCCCAGACCTGGACTAAAGCATCAGCCAACTCCTGGACAGTCTGTGGTGCAACGTGGCGTTGGTGGATGGAGTGAGACATGGTGTCCCAGATGTGCTCAACATGCACATTTGTGGCCTGCTGGAGGTCATTCTGCAGGGCTCTGGCAGTGCTCCTCCTGCTCCTCCTTGCACAAAGGCGGAGGTAGCGGTCCTGCTGCTGGGTTGTTGCCCTCCTACGGCCTCCTCCACATCTCCTGATGTACTGGACTGTCTCCTGGTAGCGCCTCCATGCTCTGGACACTACGCTGACAGACACAGCAAACCTTCTTGTCACAGCTCGCATTGATGTGCCATCCTGGATGAGCTGCACTACCTGAGCCACTAGAGTGAAAGCACTGCCAGCACTGCCAACATTCAAAGGTGACCAAAACATCAGCCAGGAAGCATAGGAACTGAGAAGTGGTCTGTGGTCACCACCTGCAGAACCACTCCTTTATTGGGGGTGTCTTGCTAATTGCCTATAATTTCCACTTGTTGTCTATTCCATTTGCACAACAGCATGTGAAATTTATTGTCAATCAGTGTTGCTTCCTAAGTGGACAGTTTGATTTCACAGAAGTGTGATTGACTTGGAGTTACATTGTGTTGTTTAAGTGTTCCCTTTATTTTTTTGAGCAGTGTATGTTCTCCAATGTGTTTGATGGCAGGCCACTCCGGTAGGCCTACATTGTGATCAAATAGTTAAAAATGTAACTTAAAGTGGGTACAGTGTCAGTGTTCACAGTAAATGCGTATTGGAAGTTGCACAAAAGTTTGCGCTCAGCAGACCTGAAATTTGCTCAGTGCCAAATAAATTTGAGGGAACATTGCCTATGACCCTTGCTGGTTTGAAAGTGGCCGATGCCATTGGCTTGGAGGTAGTTTCCCAACCCCCTCCACTTATAGTTAGGCTTAATCACAGGATTTCAGGGCATCCAGCTCTGTTTTTTAGGTGGTGCAGAGATAGAGAACAGGCATGTACAAGCATGAGTTACAAGCTTAGGTCCAGATTTAGCTGAGTTTAGCGAAGGACATAAATTGAGGACCAGGAGAGACGGTAGAGAAACTGAGAGAGAGAGAGTGAAGTGAGGACAGGAGGAGACCTAACCTCGTACAACCATCCGGAAACTTTGCAAGCTTTCATTCTGTTTTGCTATGCGCATTCGCAGCGGGAATCAGTTTGGTAATATGTGGCTCGAGGAGAGCAGCAGGCGAGGGGGATATAATGTTGGTGTTATGTGGCCAAGTAGACGACTGCACGCACACATGCATGCACAATTTCACACGCACATACACTGAGTATACCAAACATTAGGAACACCTTCCTTATATTAAGTTGCAACCCCTCTTTTGCCCTCAGAACAGCCTGAATCCGTCGGGGCATGGACTCTACAAGGTGTCGAAAGCGTTCCACAGGGATGCTGGCCCATGTTGGCTCCAATGCTTCCCACAGTTGTGCCAAGTTGGCTGGATGTCCTTTGGATGGTGGGCCATTCTTGATACACACGGGACACTGTTGAGCGTGAAAAATCCAGCAGCATTGGCGTTCTTGACATACCCACTTAAATCTTTGGTCTTGCCCATTCAACTTCTGAATGGCACACATACACAATCCATGTCTCAATTGTCTCACGGCTTCAAAATCATTCTTTAATTAACTCTCCAACCTTCATCTACACGGATTGAAGTGGATTTAACAAGTGACATCAATAAGGGATCATAGCTTTCACCTGGATTCATCTGGTGAAATCCAGGTCATCTATGTCAAGGAAAGATCAGGTCTTCTTAATGTTTTGTATACTCAGTATACTTACAAGCACACACACATATTGTATGTCCCATACCATAGGGTATGTGGTGGAGCTGAAAGTTGGAAGCTTTAGGCCTATCCTGTCACTCGTCAGGTTATTGTGGGGAACAGGCGGATGCCACAACACTGGAGGAAAACAAAATCCATCCAGTTGTGAATTAGCTGTGGCCTCAGCCCATAACCACAGCTGGATTCCCCTAGTTACGTCAGCCCAGTCAAGTGGGGTGCAAACTTGACTCTGTCTAACATTAAACACACACTTCCAGCACGCTAAGGCAAAGAAACAAGCAGAAAAGAGATGGATGGAGACAAACAGAGACAGACAGAGAGACAGAGAGAGAAAAGGGTGGAGTCCCAGTCCAGGACAACCATTACATAATACCCTTTTTTCCCTCTAACATTACGTTCTGCCTATCACACACATCTGGGTCCACACGAGATGTTTAGATCATTCACAGATGTATGAAGGCCAGCACCACCCAGGCCAGCACCATAAGGCAGCCAAACTCAGACAACACTACATGGATGACACGTCTCAGCTATGCACCATTTAATAAATGGAATAACTTGTCTAACCAAATGTGTGTGATCAAGGAGCTAAAGAGTAATGTCTCTATGGGTATCCATGCCGTATAGGAGAGGGCTGGAGGTGTTACCTGGTTACCCAGGCAGTTGGAGATGGGTTTAGGTCAATAACCAGTAGTCTTTGTCCTAGTCCAGTAGCCTGTGATTAGTGTCTTTACTCCAGGACTTGGTGATAAACAGATAGGACATAAACTACATAAACCAGGCATCAATACTAGGGTCGTTCCACGAAAAGAGTGCCTTTTGCGCAGTGTTGTAAAGTACTTGTGTAAAAATACAATTTGTGGGGTATCTGTACTCTGCTTTACTATTCATATTTTTGGCAACTTTCACTGTCACTTCACTACATTCCTGAAGAAAATTATGTGCTTTTTACTCCATACACTTTCCCTGACACCCACAGGTACTGTCACGCCCTGGCCATAGAGAGGCTTTTATTCTCTATTTTGGTTAGGCCAGGGTGTGACTAGGGTGGGCATTCTATGTTCATTTTCTATGTTTTGTTTTTCTTTGTTGTTTGGCGGGTGTGGTTCTCAATCTGAGGCAGCTGTCTATCGTTGTCTCTGATTGAGAACCATACTTAGGTAGCCTGTTCCCACCTGAATTTTGTGGGTAGCTGTTTCAGTTGTTCTTTTGCATTTTAGTGTTCAGTTTCGAATAAATAATATGAACACGTACAACGCTGCACCTTGGTCCTCACCGTCTTCCACCAACGGCCGTTACAGATACTCGTTACATTATGAATGCTTAGCAGGAAAGGAAAATGGTCCAAAACACATCCCTACTGCCTCTGATCTGGTGGACTCACTAAACACAAATGCTTCATTTGTAAATTATGTCTGAGTGATAGTGTGCCCCTGGCTATCCTTAAATATAAATGGTGCCCTCTGGTTTGCTTAATATAAGGAATTTGAAATGATTTATACTTTTACTTCTGATACTTAAGTATATTTTAGCAATTACATGTTTACTTTTGATATTTAAGTATATTTCAAACCAAATTTACTGAGTAACTTTCAATACCTCACCTTGCGAGGATAATGGCACTGAGCCTTTTTGTAAAATGTTTTATGAGTTGGAGAACACATTGGGAGGGATGTTAAACCATTCCTCCATACAGAATCCTTCCAGTTCCTTTAAAGGTCAAATAAAAAATATCCTTCATCTGCACTTATGGACTGCCCTCTTCAATTCAAACCACAGGGTTTCAATGGGGTTTTAATCCAATTATCCATTTCTTGTAGATTGTGCTTGGGGCTATTGTCTTGTTGGAAGATCCACTTGCGGCCAAGTTTCAGCCTCCTTGCAGAAGCAAACAGGGTTTTGGCTAAAATGCCCTGGTAGTAGTTAAATAAAGGTAAAAAAAATATATATATAAAAAAAATAAGCTGGGTAAAGTCCATGATGCTGTTAACAAAGGCCAGTGGAAGCAAAATAGCCCCATAACATCAAAGATCCACCACCATATTTTACTGTAAGTATGGGGTTCTTTTCTACTTACGCATTCTCATTTCGACGCAAAACCCACCACTGGTCTGTGTGGTCAAAGAACTCTATTTTCATGTCATCCAAGAAATGTAAATCCCTGGAATTTGCTAAACGGCATTGGCACTTGGATTGGAACCAATGCTTTGGTCAGATGACATGGAAATAAAGCTCTTTGATTAACTTCATTGATGCCAGGTGGCTCAGTCAGGATTGCTAGCTGACGTGAAAACAATGGAACAGTGATGTGGAACTGACTTGAAAACAGTATTTATTTAACTGCTCTGACTTTCAGGTACCTGATGGTATGTCAGCTACGATGAGACCAGAGATTGTGCCATAGGTAATGTATGGGCCTCATTTCCCAATTGCAATGTAACGTAAGCATTACGATGATAGTACTAGATCCATCGGTATTTACGAGCCAACTTTTTTAGTATTTCCCAAACAAGCACGTAGAGAGAACGTTCGCTAAGTGCGTTGTTAGAACATGTGTCGATACTGATAGGATCAAAAGAAAAGCAGCCCTGCTCTCAGATCAGCTTTCTCCATTAAAATCTTACCTTACCATAATTATTCTACAATACTGACAACGGATCAGCTCTTAGAGAGATAGTACCACCTATGGTTGCATATAGGCTATTGAGGCGGCTTATTATGCTTACCCAATAATAATGCACTAAATCGGGCACATCATTGTACACATGTTGTCACACATCATGAAACACATTGAGGCAAAAAATGACAGACAGTAGCCTAGTCTCAAATTAGAACAACATTTTTTAAACATTATGTCATGACTGTCCACGAGAATCCAAACAGGTCAGATCAGGTTTGCAATGATTAACTTCAATCAGACCCCCTCTCACCCGTAGTGGGGGAAGGAAAGAACTAGTGTGGATTAACAACTCACGTCCTGTTGAAAATCAAGGGAGAAGATCCAGGAGTACACTCTCCAAATTCACTAAAGGAATGTGCTTTATCTCAACAAACCTTTTTCCCGCTGAAACTAAAATGTTCAAATGCGAATACTGGAACAATTTTTCCAATGTAGAATGTGGGGAATGGTCAGAGGCGATCTGTAGGACACTAATGTAATTTTGTTTGTTATTTTGTGATGTCATTAAAAATGTTAGAAAGGAAATACTGCAACTTGGAAAATATAGCCACTACATATATATGACGTTTCCAAACTATGTGTTTTGCATTTAATAAATGCATAAACTTTGAAAAATTATCAAAGTGTTTTTGTTAAGAGAGGGATGTGATTTGAGAAGTTATAAAAGCTAATTGTTTTCCATAACTTTGCACAGTAAGATCAGGTAGCGTCCCGGCCTGCCGAAACCGCCCCTTTTGAGCAAACGCTATAAAGGATGGGTTAAGAAGTTAACACATTAGACCAGAAAAACGTGAAACTGCAGCCGCGCGTTTAAAATGGTTTGAACTTTGAATCTCAGCATGAGGACAATTGGTGCGCCTGATAAGCTGTTCTAAGTAAAGTTCCTTCGAAAGCAGATTTAAATAGAACCATTCTGTTACTCTGCTCAAACGATTGTATTACGCTACTCTCACCACCCCACTGGGGATCTTCGATATGGCTGGCTAGCCTATCTTCAAAGAAACATATTCAAGAGCGAATGGAAGGAAACTCAACTCTGTAGTTCTGTTCAGGAATGCTTTCCCAACAGTCTTGAAGGAGTTCCCACATATGCTGAGCACTTGGCTGCTTTCCTTTACTCTGCGGTCCAACTCATCCCAAACCATCTCAATTGGGTTACGGTCAGGTGATTGTGGAGGCCAGGTCATCTGATGCAGCACTCCATCACTCTCCTTCTTGGTCAAATAGCCCTTACACATAGTCCCACTAAGCTCAAACCAGATGGGATGCTGACTTACTGCAGAATAAGAACTACTTCAAGACTGTTGGAAAAGCATTCCAGGTGAAGGTGGTGGAGAGAATGCCAAGAGTGTGCAAAGCTGTCAGCAAGGCAAAGGGCTGCTACTTTGAAGAATCTCAAATATAAAATATTTTTTTCACAGGGGCCTATGTGTTTTTCCAACTTGAGACCCAAGGGAGGATGAATGATCTGTCAAACTACAGCAATCTTATACTTGTTTGAGACTAAAACGCACAGACACAGAGACAACAAGTCAATAAAAAGTGGTCAGATGAAGCAGATGCTAAACTACAGGACTGTTTTTCTAGCACAGACTGGAATATGTTCAGGGATTCTTCCGATGGCATTGAGGAGTACATCACATCAGTCACTGGCTTCATCAATAAGTACATCGATGACGTCGTCCCCACAGTGACTGTACGTACATACCCCAGCCAAAAGCCATGGATTACAGGCAACATCCACACTGAGCTAAAGGTTAGAGCTTCCGCTTTCAAGGACGGCACTCTAACCCGGAAGCTAAAAAGAAATCCTGCTATGCCCTCCGACAAACCATCAAACAGGCAAAGTGTCAATGCAGGACTAAGATCGAGTCGTGCTACACCAGCTCCAACGCTCGTCAGGGCTTGCAAACTGTTATAGACTACTATTATAGACTATTATAGACTACAAAGGAAGCACAGCCGCGAGCTGTCCAGTGACACAAGCCTACCAGACAAGCTAAATTACATATATGCTCGCTTTGACGCAAGTAACACTGAAACATGCATGAAAGTACCAGCTGTTCCGGACGACTGTGTGATCATGCTCTTCGTAGACGATGTGAGTAAGACATTTAAACAGGACAACATTCACAAGGCAGCAGGGCCAGACAGATTACCATGACGTGTACTCCGAGCATGCGCTGACCAACTGGCAAGTGTCTTCACTGAGATGTTCAACCTCTCCCTGTCTGAGTCTGTAATACCAACATGTTTCAAGCAGACCACCATAGTCCCTGTGCCCAAGAACACTAAGGTAACCTGCCAAAATGACTACCGACCCATAGCACTCACCTCTGTAGCCATGAATTGCATTGAAAAGCTGTCATGGCTCACATCACCACCATTATCCCAGAAACCCTAGACCAACTCCAATTTGCATTCCGACCCAACAGATCCACAGATGATGCAATCTCTATTGCACTCCATACTGCCCTTTCACACCTGGACAAAGGGGACACCAATGTGAGAATGCTATTTATTGATTACACCTCCCTCTGTAACTGGATCCTGGACTACCTTACGGGCCGCCTCCAGGTGGTAAGGGTAGTTTACAACACATCCGCCAGGCTGATCCTCAACACGGGGGCCCCTCAGTGGTGCATGCTCAGTCCCCTCCTGGACTCCTGTTCACTCATCACTGCATGGCCAGACACACCATCATTACGTTTTCTGATGACACAACAGTGGTAGGCATGAGACAGCCTATAGGGAGGGATCAGAGACCTAGCCGTGTGGTGCCAACATCTCCCTCCAAGTGATCAAGACAAAGGACATGATTGTGGACTACAGGAAAAGGAGGACCGAGCACGCCCCCATTCTCATAGATGGGGCTGTAGTTGAGCAGGTTGAGAGTTTCAAGTTCCTTGGTGTCCACATCATCAACACACTAACATGGTCCAAACACACCAAGACAGTCATGTAGAGGGTACTGACAAAACCCCGCCGGAGACTGAAAAGATTTCGCATGGGTCCTCAGATCCTCAAAAGGTTATACAGCTGCACCATCGAGAGCATCCTGACTGGTTGCATCACTGCCTGGTATGGCAACTGCTCGACCTCCGATCGCAAGCCATCCAGGACCTCTATACCAGCCGGTGTCAGAGGAAGGCCATATAAATTGTCAAAGACTCCAGCCACCTAGTCATAGACTTTTCTCTCTGCTACCGCATGGCAAGCGGTACCAGAGTGCCAAGTCTAGGTCCAAGAGGCTTCTAAACAGCTTCTACCCCCAAGCCATAAGACTCCTGACCATCTAGTCAAATGGCTACCCAGACTATTTGCATTGCCCCGCCCCCCTTTCACGCTGCTGCAACTCTCTGTTTATTATCTATGCATAGTCACTTTAATAACTCTACCTACATGTACATATTACCTCAATTACCTCGACTAACCGGTGCCCCCGTACACTGACTCTGTACCAGTACCCCCTGTATATAGCCTTGCTATTGTTATTTTACTGCTGCTCTTTAATTATTTGTTACATTTGTTTCTTTTTTTTGTAGGCATTTTTCTTAAAACTGCATTGTTGCTTAAGGGCTTGTAAGTATGTATTCGGGGCCTGTGACAAACACAATTTGATTTGAACAACTGCAATTGGACAGTAGAATAAATAGGGCTGAGCTTGTTCTATTCAGGGTGCATTGTCTCGCAAGCACCAGTAATTAAAAAGTTATTCACACAGTGTATGTCATCAATATGTTGATCGGTTCATTTCAGTCAATAATTCAGAATGAAAATGTCGAGGTAGCCTAGCCAGGCAGGTTATTTGAGGCACACCTCGTATGTCAGTGGCGGACCGCTGGCTTGATTCTCTGAGCTTTTCCTTTGTCTGTTTTCATCCACAACACCCTCTTGCAGGTACTACCTTCTTCATCTTATTTTCTCTCTCTCTCTCTCTCTCTCTCTCTCTCTCTCTCTCTCTCTCTCTCTCTCTCTCTCTCTCTCTCTCTCTCTCTCTCTCTCTCTCTCTCTCTCTCTCTGTCACTCAAATAATGTTGCCTGATACTACTTTTGAACATCATATGCTCATATATAGTTCTCATTTTCTTTCACCAAATAATTCAGTTCTCCAAGCTTGCTGAAACTCTCCCGAAAGGCAGGTTTTCATTCCAAACTCTCCACCATGGCCAAGACCAAAGAGCTCTCCAAGGATGTCAGGGACAAGATTGTCGACCTACACAAGGCTGGAATGGGCGACAAGACCATCTGAAAGTGACAACAGTTGGTGCGATTATTCGCAAATGGAAGAAACACAAAAGAACTGTCAATCTCCCTCGGCCTGGGGCTCCATGCAAGATCTCACCTCTTAGAACTAGCTAGATAACAGGTATATTAGGTTTTTCTCCAAAGCCCATTGGCAAGACCGCCAATACCGCCTTCCCTCAATCAAAGGCTTGAAAAGCTTCCAGTTGCTACTATTTTAATTTGATCCATAAGTTGGTCATTACTATGTGGCAGTGTTGTTGCTTTATCTCCTTTTCAGAAAGCTCCATCACTGAATTTTCTCCCCACAGTTTTAGGCAGCTAGCCTACCTTTAGCTTGGTTTGATGAGGAAGCGTGGGGGGCGTTGCACATGCATATAACAACGAATCAAAAAGTTGTTCATAGTTGCTCAGAATTTACAAGCCGGAGTTTCCAGACTAGTGAGTCACAGCCTGCTGTGTCGTCATGTGGGTTGCGCATCATCCAGGCTAATTATACCCTTCCACCTATCTGGTTCATGTTTCAGGTAGCCCACAAAAGCCAGCATGGATAGAATGAAAGAATTGACAAATTTTGCCACATTCTAATCATTCTCATGTGCCAACATATGGCCACGGTCCATGCCATGGTGAGACTTGCACTCCTGTAGCACTGAAATAGTTGGAGGGTGAAATTTGCATCCAGCCAACCAGAAAAGCGAGGCGAAGCAATTCAGGCCGTCTTGAAATTCAAGACAATCCCAGTACTGGCGTTTCCAGCTGGCGTTTCCATTACACATGACGCAATGTTTTTGTGTATTCTACTATTCTAAGTCTCAACAATAAGTTGACAACCCGACTGAGTTCCTGTTTCGCATCGTTAACTGGCTACACAAAGTGGTAGCAAAGTTACCATGCAGTTACGTCTTCAGAAAGTTGAAAGAAATACAAATTGCTGATGCATTCACTAATATTCTTTACATGTAAGCTTCGGATGGAACGAATCTGTGCTCACGTTTTTCACTAGGTCATTTGGAAACAACTGCACAGTGAAGCCTATCAATACAATTATTTTGGGGGTGATTTTTTTCCCTGGTCGCACTGGTTCTCCCAAAATAAAATATCAGGTCGCACAGCAAAATATCTAGGAGCACATCACCAAAATTGTCACACTTTAGAGCCTTGGTCAGACTGCCCTGCCTGGATCTCTGATTATGTGGTCTGTCTTTAGGGGATAAGTGCAGTTGAGAAGCTCTCCCACTGAGAAGCTGAGTCCATCAGGTCTGGTCCTCCTGCCCCCAACCTCCAGGCCTAACACGAAGCAGATGGTGAGGGGAGATCCCCAGCAGTAAAGGACAGGCTGAGGCCTCTGCTGGAGGTACAACAAGAACTAGAACCTCATTTGGAAGTGGAATCAAAACATAGGCACAATGGACCTGGAGCTATTGAAGTGTAGAGCTGTAGAGGTGGAGTTATGATATGTCACTATCTATGGGACCTTTGAGATAAGAGAGAGAGAGTTAGAAGAGGATGAGAGGAAAATAAATATGTGAGGAGTGAGGAACAAATTATGGTCAGATTATGGTCAGAAAGACAAACCTACTTTGTTGAGGTGAGTTGAGTTTTGATTATAACTGACAACCTCATCCTGATTAATAATTATTCATCCACATTTACAATGCTAACATAGTTATCAATGTTTGAGGAACTACAAAATAGGTTCAGAGTTCAAGTTTATGGCTCATCCATACAGACACAAACAAACAAACAAACAAACACACAGACACACACACACCATATCCTAATATAAAAGCTAAATATGTTCTTGACAAAAGGCTTAAAAAGAAAGATGAAGAAGAATGTTTAAGCAAACCCTCCTTGTCTCATTGATATGGGTGAGTGCACAACGGACACCCATCATTTCACATCACCATAGCGATTAGGAAACCTTTGATCTTTGGGGTGGATGTGACAGGATGATGAGGCAACAAGCTCTCACAGTCTCAATGCAGAATTAGACATTCATCCACGTTCTCCAAATGTAACATTTCAAAGTTGCTCCAAACATCACATTTCTAAGTTGAGGGTTAAGTTTAGGCACTCATTCCGAATGGTTAAAGTTTAGGATAGTGTTAAAATAAAAAATAAAATAAAAAAACAGTGTACACGAATGGAATTGAACACACAACCTCCAGAGTCATAGGATTACTTTAGAGCCCTGCCTGGACCTCTGATTCTGTGGTCTGTCTTTAGAGGAGGGTTGCAGTTGAAAGGCTCTCCCACGGAGAAGCAGAGTCCACCAGGCCAGGTCCTCCAGCCCCAGCCTCCAGGCCTAACATGAAGCAGATGGTGAGGGAGATCCCCAGCAGTAAAGGACGGGCTGAGGCCTCTGCTGGAGGTACAACAAGAACTAGAACCTCATTTGGAAGTGGAATCCTAACATAGGAACAATGGACCTGCACATTGATATGCATAAAATGTTTGTGTGAATTTCCAGGCAGACTAGATGCTGTGCTGCGTATTACTGCCTTTCGTAAGGTCTATTGCAAATTAGTCACAAAAAAAGTGAAAATGAAAAGGTATTTTTTTTGTAGATTACACAACCATCTAACCCTGCACCTTATACACTATCCCCAAAATCCATCACCATATCCCACAACTTTGTCCCTAAACAATCCTACACCAGGCCTTCTGCCAACTTGCGTCTTCATCTTCCAACAACGATAACCCCTCTAAACAGGAGTGGGAGGGACCAGAGTCAAAATGTCCATTTGGGCACACTTATTGGCTGACAGGAAGGACCTTTTGTTACAGTCTCTCTCATTCTTACACTCTCTGCCCACTCTCTCTTTCTTTGTCTCTCTAAATCAGTGGTCCTCAAACTTTTCTGAGTCGAGATCACTTTCTGAGTCAAAATTAAGGCAGAGATCTACCGCTCAGAGTATTTTATAAACAGGACTTAAAAGACGTAAGCCTATGCAACATGAACCTATTAAAAACAATTATCTAACAATGATGTTTGTAGTAGGCTATATGCCTAAAACATTATTACTGCATATTGGCTAAGCTTGAATTGCCCTGCCAATGTTATTCTTCTGAGACCATTTTAAAATTATATTTCAAAACTTAAGGTATATGATCACACTGGTAATAAATCATCATTTGTTGTATTACTTGCGAGACACAGCTGAGAGAGCATAAATTCAAATCATATGGTTTCTTTATTTTACTGGACTGATTATGCTTGCAATCTGATGATCAGTCTCAGTGGAGGAGAGCATCAGAGGGTCTGCCTCTCAACATAGTACCATCTCTCAGTACCATCTCTCAGTATCATCTCTCAGTATCATCTCTCAGCTATCCCCCTCTGCCAAGACGGACCAAAATACATATTACAACCTATGTGTTGTGATAATTGTGTTGTTTGCTCTATAACCTTTTAGTTCATATCCCTTGAAACCGTGATATAGACCGAAGGCAAAGACAATAAGAAGACAGAGTAGCAAAATACATTTAACCACACCTTTGTATCATCACAGAACCGGAGAGCAACATCTGTCTGGTGAAGTCAACAAAACATATTGCATGTACCAAACAGTTACATGACCTACAGCATGGTCAAGCAAGGTAATGTTTCTGACATTTTCGGACTCCTAAACAGCTATTGATTAACAGCCACGGAGAGTCGATAGAGAGAACAGGAGCTGCCTCCACTAATCCAGCAACATTTGTGTGTGTGTGTGTGTGTGTGTGTGTGTGTGTGTGTGTGTGTGTGTGTGTGTGTGTGTGTGTGTGTGTGTGTGTGTGTGTGTGTGTGTGTGTGTGTGTGTGTGTGTGTGTGTGTGTGTGTGTGTGTGTGTGCAAGTAGAAAAAACATGTTGACTCACGCCCATGCTATCCTCCTCTTCATGGTGCCTAAATGGTCTATGGCTGTCATGCAGTACACACTTTACGTTTTTGTTATCCTATGCTCCCCGGTAAAATGCTTTTTTCGCTAGCCTTCGCTAGCCTATTCTACTTCTAGCTACATGTTCAACTTCCATCCTCTCAGGACAGGGGCACAATGTATGAATTTATGGTTGGATCCGTTATAATCATTGGCCAGTACTGAGAATTTCAGTAAAACTACAAGTCCAAATCCCTATCTCCATCCATGTCTAATTTGGACAGGGCTGATTTTAGCTAGCTATCTAGCCACCGGAGGACAACAACAACGAGATGCAACAATGCAAGTTGTTTTGTTGTCAATAATGACGTTTCTGATGTGGATTGTTCGGAAGCAAAATCCAAATCCAAACTATGCTTGCATGGTGAGTGATCTGACCTGAGACCTGAAGACCCGAGCCTTTAGCTCCATGGACTAACATGGTCTTGAGGTGTATTGACAACCCAGGTTTGACTCCCAGGTGGTCATCCAGACTGCTAGGGTTGCCAAGTAAGTCAGGCAGTTGAGCTAAACCAGTCTATATGGAAGGACATTGAATAATGATGATGCTGATGATGATGAGGGTGATAAGGATGTTTGAAGACTTTCCATATGAAATTAATTTCACAGTTCTTCACAAGTTACATTTCCTGATTCTTCATAACCATCACTGATGATGTAAAATATGCTTCCAGGAAACAGTCCTTTGGCTCTTTTTGATCATTATTATTAGTTCCATACAATGCACATTATTATTGTGATGGTAGTCCCTGAATTATGTAAGGACAGGTTAACAGTAAAACTAGAGTTCAAGGAAGTAGTTTCATATCAACAATAGGCTATAAAGTTGGTGTAGGTTAAAGACAGTGAAGGGGTGGTTTCTTTAGTTGCCTTGGAGACGGGGGTGGGGCCGCTGCTCGCGGAAACTGCCTTTAAATATGTCGTTTTACACAGTCTCATTTGGATTTTACACTGAACTAGGCTACATAGTATAGTACCAGGGAAAACAACCAGGTACCGACCGTCGCCCTGAACACTATCCAGATAGGACAAGACAATCAGAACTATGTGTGGTAAGAACGGAAAGCCTTCATCTAATCTAGATAATCGGGAGACAAATTACGAATTACGCATAACAAGCAATAGCCTACAGTAGGCTCGTCTAGTAGAGACTATTGGAATAGTACAATAGTATTAGCTATGTTGTTATTGTAATTTAAAACCAGTCCGTTGGGAGCCGTAGCAAGGCAAACAGTTTTTGTGTGTGTGTGTCTCTGACACTATGTCAATGAGGTGCCATCCTTGTAGGCAATTTACATGCCACCGTTGGCCAATTACTTAAATATAAACCTAGATTATATATAAATATAACTTGTATTATTTATAGTAATAACAAAATAGGCTATCAGTGTTCAGCAGCATATATTGGTTGGACGACCATCCTTCCGCTTTAGACAATTAACATGCCAGTCTCATGGCATGTTCTGAGCTGCTACGTGTCAATGTAGCTCCTTGGGGTATTAATGACAGGTCTGGCAACATTGTAGGCTATGACAGGTCGGGCAACGTTGTAGGCTATGACAGGTCGGGCAACATTGTATTATGTTCAGATTATGATGATGGGCTACATCAATAGGATACCATCAGCCCAGGAGCGTCATTCTCAAATATTACATTTAACGAAATGTAGGCTATGCTTAAAGATATGTACTCTCATCCGAGTCGTTGGACTCTAGGCCTATGCACTACTATGCACATTTATGTTGCTTAAATATGATTTTGCATTATCAAAAAATATATGATTGTATGCTATTTAAATGCTTTAGGGTTCTAATAGTAAATATTTGCCCCGAAGTGAAGCAATCCAAGCAAAGCTTTGCAGCCAACTGTAAATGTAAGTCGGCCAGTTTCTTCCTGGCATCTACCACTGTAAATCTAGGTCCGTTAGTTTCCTCCCGGGAACTCCCCAGGATTTGGCCTAAAGTTAGCCTACCTGGCTGAGGCGAACACTGCGCGCAATGTGCTCCTCTCAATGGCCACCTGTGTTGCTCTGAATCCAAACTCCCTCCAGTCTGGTGCACATACTGGGACCTTCAATTGCAGACGTCACGACCATTTGAGGCGCTCTCCAGAGCATTATGTGTCATTCGCGTTTGATCAGAAACCTATGTAGGCTACACTGTATTGATATTTAATTAAATCCTCGGTAAGGTTGCTCATTGAGACAGGCCCTTTATATCCCAATCAGACAGCTCCAAATGTTCTGTAAACAACAGCGGGAGATGCGGGTAGGAAATCAAACAAAAAGGCAGTGACTTTGTCAGCTGCTACAGAGTCAGTGTTCACAGAATGTCCTTCATACAATACAACAGTGAATAATCAGTGTGTCCTTTGGCATCAATCACTATCATTTGATGTGAGAATAACTAATTACAAGTTTAGTGACCATCAACCCACACCATGAGTGCCACAAAAACTTAAATATGCTAAACATTGTGTCGAAAAACACAAAACCTATTTTCTGCATCACACTCATGCATCATCAACACGGATTATTAATTTGCACCACTATAAATCTCCCATGAAGTGGCTTTTTTATTTCCAAAGCTGTGATTATATGATTCCATTACTTCTCCAGTTGGACAGGGATTAGTTTGTTGATATACACTTTTAATGATATATTTTGATTTCCATTCATGTCTTAGCTGTCTCAGTTGGCCATGTCAGTAACTTATATGCGTAGGCCACTGTCTCCATGTTCACCACACATAATAGAGGATCATATTCCCAAACACAGGAATAGAGAATTATGAACAACAGAAAAATGTTGGGATACTGACTGTGTTGTTACGTTCTAACCTTAGTTAATTTGTTTTGTCTTTGTTTATATGGTCAGGGCGTGAGTTCAAATCAAATCAAATCACATTTTATTTGTCACATACACGTGGTTAGCAGATGTTAATGCGAGTGTAGCGAAATGCTTGTGCTTCTAGTTCCGACAATGCAGTAATAACCAACAAGTAATCGAGCTAACAATTCCAAAACTACTACCTTATAGACACAAGTGTAAGGGGATAAAGAATTTGTACATAAGGATATATGAATGAGTGATGGTACAGAACGGCATAGGCAAGATACAGTAGATGGTATTGAGTACAGTATATACATATGAGATGAGTATGTAAACAAAGTTGCATCGTTAAAGTGGCTAGTGATACATGTATTACATAAAGATGCAGTAGATGATATAAAGTACAGTATATACGTATACATATGAGATTAATAATGTAGGGTATGTAAACATTATATTAGGTAGCATTGTTTAAAGTGGCTAGTGATATATTTTACATCATTTCCCATCAATTCCCATTATTAAAGTGGCTGGAGTTGAGTCAGTGTGTTGGCAGCAGCCACTCAGTTAGTGGTGGCTGTTTAACAGTCTGATGGCCTTGAGATAGAAGCTGTTTTTCAGTCTCTCGGCCCCAGCTTTGATGCACCTGTACTGACCTTGCCTTCTGGATGATAGCGGGGTGAACAGGCAGTGGTTCGGTGGTTGATGTCCTTGATGATCTTTATGGCCTTCCTGTAACATCGGGTGGTGTAGGTGTCCTGGAGGGCAGGTAGTTTGCCCCCGGTGATGCGTTGTGCAGACCTCACTACCCTCTGGAGAGCCTTACGGTTGTGGGCGGAGCAGTTGCCGTACCAGGCGGTGATACAGCCCGCCAGGATGCTCTCGATTGTGCATCTGTAGAAGTTTGTGAGTGCTTTTGGTGACAAGCCGAATTTCTTCAGCCTCCTGAGGTTGAAGAGGCGCTGCTGCACCTTCTTCACGATGCTGTCTGTGTGGGTGGACCAATTCAGTTTGTCTGTGATGTACGCGAGGAACTTAAAAACTTACTACCCTCTCCACTACTGTTCCATCGATGTGGATAGGGGGTGTTCCCTCTGCTGTTTCCTGAAGTCCACAATCATCTCCTTAGTTTTGTTGACGTTGAGTGTGAGGTTATTTTCCTGACACCACACTCCGAGGGGCCCTCACCTCCTCCCTGTAGGCCGTCTCGTCGTTGTTGGTAATCAAGCCTACCACTGTTGTGTCGCCTGCAAACTTGATGATTGAGTTGGCGGCGTGCGTGGCCACGCAGTCGTGGGTGAACAGGGAGTACAGGAGAGGGCTCAGAACGCACCCTTGTGGGGCCCCAGTGTTGAGGATCAGCGGGGTGGAGATGTTGTTGCCTACCCTCACCACCTGGGGCGGCCCGTCAGGAAGTCCAGTACCCAGTTGCACAGGGTGGGGTCGAGACCCAGGGTCTCGAGCTTGATGACGAGCTTGGAGGGCACTATGGTGTTAAATGCTGAGCTGTAGTCGATGAACAGCATTCTCACATAGGTATTCCTCTTGTCCAGATGGGTTAGGGCAGTGTGCAGTGTGGTTGAGATTGCATCGTCTGTGGACCTATTTGGGCGGTAAGCAAATTGGAGTGGGTCTAGGGTGTCAGGTAGGGTGGAGGTGATATGGTCCTTGACTAGACTCTCAAAGCACTTCATGATGACGGAAGTGAGTGCTACGGGGCGGTAGTCGTTTAGCTCAGTTACCTTAGCTTTCTTGGGAACAGGAACAATGGTGGCCCTCTTGAAGCATGTGGGAATAACAGACTGGGATACTGTAGCTATGTTGGGATAGGGATTGATTGAATATGTCCGTAAAAACACACCAGCCAGCTGGTCTACGCATGCTCTGAGGGCGCGGCTGGGGATGCCGTCTGGGCCTGCAGCCTTGCGAGGGTTGACACGTTTAAATGTTTTCCTCACGTCGGCTGCAGTGAAGGAGAGTCCGCATGTTTTGGTTGCGGGCCGTGTCAGTGGCACTGTATTGTCCTCAAAGCGGGCTAAAAAGTTATTTAGTCTGCCTGGGAGCAAGACATCCTGGTCCGTGACGGGGCTGGTTTTCTTTTTGTAATGCATGATTGACTGTAGACCCTGCCACATACCTCTTGTGTCTGAGCCGTTGAATTAAGATTCTACTTTGTCTCTATACTGACGCATTGCCTTGCGGAGGGAATAGCTACAATGTTTGTATTCGGTCATGTTTCCGGTCACCTTGCCCTGACTAAAAGCAGTGGTTCGCGCTTTCCAGTTTCACGCGAATGCTGCCATCAATCCACAGTTTCTGGTTTGGGAATGTTTTAATCGTTGCTATGGGAACGACATCTTCAATGCACGTTCTAATGAACTCGCTCACCGAATCAGCGTATTCGCCAATGTTGTTGTTTGATGCAATACGAAACATATCCCAGTCCACGTGATGGAAGCAGTCTTGGAGTGTGGAATCAGAGAGGGAGCTTCTTGTTTTAGTTTCTGTCTGTAGGCAGAGATCAACAAAATGGAGTCGTGGTCAGCTTTTCCGACAGGAGAGCGGGGCAGGGTCTTATATGCGTCGCGGAAGTTAGAATAGCAATGATCCAAGGTTTTCCAGCCCTGGTTGCGCAATCGATATGCTGATACAATTTAGGGAGTCTTGTTTTCAGATTAGCCTTGTTAAAATCCCCAGCTACAATGAATGCAGCATCAGGATATATGGATTCCAGTTTGCAAAGAGTCAAATAAAGTTCGTTCAGAGCTATCGATGTGTCTGCTTGGGGGGAATATATACGGCTGTGATTATAATCGAAGAGAATTCCCTTGGTAGATAATGCGTTGGGGTGGGCAGTCTGTTTGTTTTTCTATGTTTGGTTTCTGTGTTCGGCCTAGTATGGTTCTCAATCAGAGGCATGTGTCGTTAGTTGTCTCTGATTGAGAATCATACTTAGGTAGCCTGGGTTTCAGTTTTGGGTTGTGGGTGTTTGTCTTCCGTGTCAGTGTTTGTCGCCACACGGGACTGTTTCGTTCATTTCACGTTTATTGTTTTGTATTTCGTAGTGTTCAGTTAATTTTTTAAAATTAACATTATGGACACTTACCACGCTGCGTTTTGGTCCTCCGATCCTTCTCGCTTCTCCTCCTCAGAAGAGGAGGACGAGATCCCTTACAGCAGTACAGTACCTGCCGCCTCAACTGTTTTCTAAACCATAGTCTAGTACTGGATGGATAGTCTACATTAAAACTACACCCTGCACAAGTCTTTCAGTGAAAGTACTCATAAAACAGCTTGAGTTGACTGTAACGATAGACCGAAAGAGAGGGTGAAATAAGTAAATAGTCTTTCTCTCGTTCTCTCTCCCCTCCCTCACCCCTTTATCCCCTCTTTTTTGACCTCATTGCAGGGATCTTTGCCTACCTGAATTACTGTGTGCCTCGCACCAGAAAGGAAATATTTGAGACATTGGTGAAGGGACTGCAGAGGTTGGAGTACAGAGGCTACGATTCAGTAGGTAAGGCCCTTTGTATCACCCTGAACACACACAACAGCTCCTTCACACTAAAGCCCACAGAGCACCACTCCCACAACTGCATCTCACTATGTTTTATCCAGTTTTACTTTGGAACTGCACAGCGGGTATATGGCTTCAAGCACAGTTATGACAAACATTAGTAAAACCACTGTCATTACACTGTAAAACCCCAAAACGAGTTATTCCTTCACTATGTGCTTCAGGGCGGTTAAGCGGTGAGAATATTGATACAGAGACTCTGTGGTGGTACTGAAGGTATGATATCTAATCACTTACAGTTGAGTGCTGCCGGTTACTGTCAGTTATCATGCCGATGAGTGCATTGTCCTCCTATGTTGACATGCAGGGTACTATTGAAGCAGGTTGTTACGTGCCTCCTAAATGAAGGAGGTCCAGGAATCAGGAGCAGGAGAGCAAGGAAGTCCCAGTGGCACAATAGTTTATTGAGCAGTCCCAACTCAACTACAACATGGGACTGAAACACGCCTTAACGAGGTCGACACTCACACAGGGAAATAAACGCTACACACGGAGGAGAAACCTCTACTCCTAAACTCATACCAAACGGCACAACTGCCGTGAGAAAAGAAAACCCTGTGGTGCAGACACGCACCCTAACAAAGTAATCACAGAAAACAATCCCACAAAGACTAGCAGGCAGTGGAGGTACATATACCCACCGAAATCAACTAACAGGTGTAAACACCAAGACAGACACAAACGAAAAGGAAAATTGATCGGTGGCAGCAAGTAGGCCGGCGACGCCGAGCACCGCTCGAACAGTGAGAGGAGCCACATTCGGTGGAATCCGTGACACAGGTGTACACATGTGATCACATGGTCCATTTGAAACTGGGTGTGGACATGCCATCTAGCTGGCGTACCAGTGGGCAAAAGGTAGCTCTAATACCTTATTACTTCCACCCATCTGATCCATTGGGTAGTAGGATCTCGGGTATAGCTACAGTGGTTCCTCCTTTAAAAGTTGCTAGCTTACACCGCAGGTCTCAGAGGTACCCAGCGTCACGGCTTCATTGTTCCGGACCACTGCAAGGGGGAGTTAGAGCACTCGTTATGCATTTGGGTTCCAAGGTTTTTATATGACCAATCATATTGCGTGGTTCCAATGACGAATTTGACACGAGCCACCGGACTCTGGTGACTTTCTCCAGCAAAGATGGCTGACAAAACATTACGGTGGAAGGTAATTTAAGTAATTATAACGTCATAACGAGTTATGGAAAAATGTACAATTGAGAGAAATATGTTAGTGAATGTAGAGGTCTACAAAATAATTCTGAGGTCTTGGCTGATTTCTTTTGATTTTCCCATGATGTCAAGCAAAGATGTACTGAGTTTGAAGGTAGGCCTTGAAATACATCCACAGGTGCACCTCCAATTGACCCGAATGATGTCAATTAGCCTATCAGAAGCTTCTAAAGCCAAGACATCATTTTCTGGAATATTCCAAGCTGTTTAAAGGCACAGTAAACATAGTGTATGTAAACTTCTGACCCAACGGAATTGTGATACAGTGAATTGTAAGTGAAATAATCTGACTGTAAACAAATGTCCTAACTAGCCAAAACTATAGTTTGTTAACAAGAAATTTGTGGAGTGGTTGAAAAACAAGTTTTAATGACTCCAACCTAAGTCTGTGTATATATACAGTTGTGATATTTCAGGTTTTTATTTTTAATCATTTCAAAAAAAATTTAAACCCGTTTTTGCTTTTTCATTCTGGGGTATTGTGTATCGATTGATGAGAGGGAAAAAAAGCAATTTAATCCATTTTAGAATAAGGCCACAAAATGTGGAAGAAAAAAACTAAAGAGGTCTGAATAATTTCAGAATGAACTGTACACAGTTGAAGTCGGAGGTTTACATACACTTAGGTTGGAGTCATTAAAACACGCACGTTTCTTCAACTGTCTTCTGACAGTAATTAGAGCAATGTTGATGTCGTGTAGTGATGCCAGCCGATTACAGATTGCCTTTGCCGATTGCTCATCATCTTCATGAATATAAGCAAGTTTCGCCAGAAATAAATAATTTGAAATAACACACTGGCTAAAATATTGTTACTTTTGAAACAAAGCGATTTATTATTATTATTAAAATTTAATTTAGATTGATTTAAAAGCCCCATAGATATTCTCAGATATTCTCACAGATCCTAACAGAAAATTTAGAGTCCTCCAATCCTCTAAATATAATTATCGGTGGAGAGTCACGTCATTGCAAAAAAATATGTTTTGATATACTGTAGGCCTACCAGAGGCGAAATGAGTCACTAGTGTTGAGTAATGTGTTGTTAAAAATTGTGTAGGTCTTATTTATTTCAAGAGCATATTGAAGTTAGAAGCAAAAGCCTACAACTATTTTAGGCAAGCATGGGGACTGGTCTTGATAAATCAATGATATTATTATTTTCACTTCATCTCCATTTGTGTATTTTTTAGACAAGATTTAGAAAATTAAGGTGCCGAAATGTTATGATCTTAGTGTAACCTTTTTTTAACTAGGCAAGTCAGTTAAGAACAAATTCTTATTTACAATGACAGCCTACTCCTTCCTCCCGTTGTACAGCTCCATATTTTCCAATCCATCCTAATGGAAACCCTGAGGGTTTCATTTTTTCTCTGAATAGAAACACCATAATATTAATCAAATTTAATTAAGCCAAATTTCTTAAAATCAATCCATATACTATGTTATTACAAAAAGGTTTTAAATGATCTGTTAATGCCAATACGGAAGACTATCAAATGCTTCTCAAAGATGCCTTCTGGTGGTCAAACTAGCAATAACTTGCACTAACAGAAAAAATGGCTGACAAATAAACTCAGCAAAAAAAGAAACGTCCTCTCACTTTCAACTGCGTTTATTTTCAGGAAACTTAACATGTGTAAATATTTGTATGAACATAACAAGATTCAACAACTGAGACATAAACTGAACAAGTTACACAGACATGTGACTAACAAAAATTGAATAATGTGTCCCTGAACAAAGTGGGTGGCCAAAATGAAAAGTAACACTCAGTATCTGCTGTGGCCACCAGCTGCATTAAGTACTGCAGTGCATGGACTGCACCAGATTTGCCCATTCTTGCTGTGTTACCCCACTCTTCCACCAAGGCACTTGCAAGTTCCCGGACATTTCTGGGGGGAATGACCCTAGCCCTCACCCTCCTATCCAACAGGTCCCAGACGTGGTTAATGGGATTGAGATCCGGGTTCTTCACTGGCCATGGCAGAACACTGACATTCTTGTCTTGCGGGAAATCACACACAGAACGAGCAGTATGGCTGGTGGCATTGTCATGCAGGAGGGTCATGTCAGGATGAGCCTGCAGGAAGGGTACCACATGAGGGAGAAAGAGGTCTTCCCTGTAACGCACAGCGTTGAGATTGCCTGCAATGACAACAAATTCAGTCAGATGATGCTGTGACACACTGCCTCAGACCATGATGGACCCACCACCTCCAAATTGATCCGAGTACAGGCCTCGGTGTAACGCTTTCCTTCGATGATAAACGTGAATCCGACCATCAACCCTGGTCAGACAAAACCGTGACTCGTCAGTGAAGAGCACTTTTTGCCAGTCCTGTCTGGTCCAGCGACGATGGGCGTGTGCCAATAGGCGACATTGCTGCCGGTGATGTCTGATGAGGACCAGCCTTTCCACAGGCCTACAAGCCCTCAGTCTAGCCTCTGTCAGCCTATTGCGGACAGTCGGAGCACTGATGGAGGGATTGTATGTTCCTGGTGTAACTCGGGCAGTTGCTGTTGCCATTCTGTACCTGTCCCACAGGTGTACCTGTCCCACAGTACGGACATTGCAATTTATTGCCCTGGCCACATCTGCAGTCCTCATGCCTCCTTGCAGCTTGACTAAGGCATGTTCACGCAGATGAGCAGGGACCCTGGGCATCTTTCTTTTGGTGTTTTTCAGAGTCAGTAGAAAGGCCTCTTTAGTGTCCTAAGTTTTAAGAACTGTGACCTTAATTGCCTACCGTCTATAAGCTGTTAGTGTCTTAACGACTGTTCCACAGGTGTATGTTCATGAATTATTTATGGTTCATTGAACGAGCATGGGAAACAGCGTTTAAACCCTTTACAATGAAGATCTGTGAGTTTTTTTTTAATTTTTACAAATTATCTTTGAACGACAGGGTCCTGAAAAGGGACTTTTTTGTTGTTGCTGAGTTTAGATAACGTGCCACAGAATGCTGCAGCAGCCCGCAAGGTGTGCCGCAGTATGACACAACTTTTAAAGGAGGAACCACTGTAGGGGTTGATTTTGGGACAGGGCATCGGTCAACAGTGTTCAGATAAATGAGATGAGGTGAACCCAGAAAGCAAAGAATGCAGTGGTAGAGAGTCCTGGACATGTGAGGAGAGAATCTGTTGCCCCTATTCCTGTTCTGAGCCTCACCATACACCAATGAAATCTGCCTCACTGATATTTACTATTGCTTTGGCACATGTTTAACATGATTTTTAAATGACTACCGCATCTCTGTACCCTACACAAATACTTTTCTGTAAGGTCCCTAAGTCAAGCATTGAATTTCAAGCACAGATCCAACCACAAAGATGTTTGCTAAAACCTGTTAGGGATGACGCAGAATGTAATCCCAGTGCAGGAACATCAATCAGCGGAAATTTCAGAGCGCCACCTATAGTTTTCGATAAAACTCAAACTTTCATTAAAACACACATGCAAGGTACTGAATCTAGCCACCAAGTCAGATTTGTAAAATGCTTTTCGGCGAAAGCATGAGAAGCTATTATCTGATAGCATGCACCCCCCAAAATACCAGAAGTAACCTAAACAACAGATTTTGCGGTAGCCGGCGCTACACAAAACGCAGAAATAAAATATAAAACATTCATTACCTTTGGCGAGCTTCTCTGTTGGCACTCCTATATGTCCCATAAACATCACAATTGGGTATTTTTCCCGATTAAATCCGTCATTGTATACCCAAAATGTCATTTCATGAAGACCGGTCTGATCCAGGAAAATTCCGCTTTACAAGACGCAATGTCACTTTTGAAAATTACAAAAGTTGCCTATAAACTTTTACAAATCACTTCAAACTACTTTTCTAAACCAACTTTAGGTATTAATAAACGTTAATAATCTATCAAATTGATCACGGGGCGATCTGTATTCGATAGCAGCAAGTCTTGAAATCAACCTCCATGTTTTCATAACATCCTGCGGTGAGCCCCAAGACAGGAAGTGCCTATACGTCATCTAACCAAGGATAAAGCAGCCATAAAATGCCAGTACTGGCGACATCGTGTGGAAGCTGTAGGCATTGTAATGGAATCCTTGTTTTTTGTTTGTCGCCTTAGACAATACATTGACTGGCCGATTAATATTTTTTTTGTGTTTTTGGTGAACAGTTTTCCCTGGGATTTTTACTCCTAAACACCTTCTGTTATAGCCACAGACACGATTTAACCAGTTTTAGAGACTTCAGAGTGTTTTCTATACACACATACTTATCATATGCATATACTATATTCCTGGCATGAGTAGCAGGACGTTGAAATGTTGCGCGATTTTTTACAAAAAGCTGCGAAAATTCGCATCATTAAATGGCACCTATTGGTAGAAGGGTAAAAAAAAAAAGCTGACATTTAATATCCTTTCAGCATTGTGCAGTTATACATTTTACACTGTGGATGGTGTATCAATACACCCAGTCATGACAGAGGTACAGGTGCCCTTCCTGAATCAGTTGCCGGCGAGGAAGGAAACCGCACAGGGATTTCAGCATGAGGCCAATGGGGATTTTAAAACACTTACAGAGTTTAAAGGCTGTGATACGAGATAACTGAGGATAGATCAACAACATTGTAGTTACTCCACAATACTAACATAAATTACAGAATGAAAAGAAGGAAAAGAAGCAACATAATAAAAATAAGGTACTAAAGTAATATTTGGCAAAGAAAGTAACTTTTTGTCCTGAATAAAGTGTTATGTTTGGTGCAAATCCAACACAACACATCACTGAGTACCAGTCTTCATGTCTTCATAGTTTGTCATCTGCAAGGATTAGGGACTTTTTTTAGGATAAAAAGAAACGGAATAGAGCTAAGCACAGGCAAAATCCTAGAGGAAAACCCGGTTCTGTCTGCTTTCCAACACTGGGAGACAAATTCACCTTTCAGCAGGACAATAACCAAAAACATAAGGCAAAATATACACTGGAGTTGCTTAGCATTGATTGTTCCTCGTTACAGTTTTGACTTAAATCGGCTTGGAAAATGTATGGCAAAACTTGTAAATGACTGTCTAGCAATGATCAAAAACCAACTTGACAGAGCTTGACATTTTTTAAAGAACGGGCAAACATTGTACAGTCCAGTTGTGCAAAGCTGTTAGAGACTTACCGAGAAAGACTCACAGCTGAAATCGCTGCCAAAGGTGATTCTAACATGTGTTCGTTGACACACACACACACACACACACACACACACACACACACACACACACACACACACACACACACACACACACACACACACACACACACACACACACACACACACACACACACGTGTAATCTACGTGAGCTGGTTGATATTCACAAGTGATTCCACAATAATCAGCTCTTTCCTCAGATAGGTCCGTTGTAAAGGTTTTGTATTATTTCAGGAAGTAGTTTTGAAAGTAGTGCTAACGAGCCACAACAGGTCCCCGGAAATGGTGTACTATGACATCCATTTTGTATGATATGTGACATCCTGCAAAGAAAATGTTAATATATATTTAGCAATTCGTATGATATTGTTGCAAATCCAATTTGTACAAAATGTTATGAATTTGTTGTTCTTCAGATCTTGTTCAATCTCTTTAATTGAGTCTTTCAAACAAGTTTTCAAATCGGACATGAACACTGCCTCAGTTGAAGTTGAACTGATTCATTGACTAGCCTTGCAGCCAACTAGCCAGCAGGTTTAGCCTTCATTGACCATGATTGGCTTAGGTTTGGTATTGCTCTACATTTGCCTCAGTAGTTTTTCTCTCGTGTCTCAGGCATCGCTGTGGATGGTGACAAAAACACGACGACAGATGGCATCAACAACAACAACAACATCGTTCTCATTAAGAAGAATGGCAAAGTCAAGGCCCTGGATGAAGAGCTCTACGGTAGGTCTTATGGATACATTTCTCTCATTCCCTCATCACATTCCTCTCCTCTGGCGTCACATATATGATTCCAAAGACTCCTATGGCCTGTACCTCTTTCTTCATGGTAACTTATTTTCTGCCTCACGACCCTTCTAGTGCATTTCTCTCCCTCTTCTATCTCTCCTCACGCTGTCCCTTCTGCTCTGTCCTAACCAAATACCTCTTTAATGAAAGAGGGTACAGTGTAGGGTTATGGTGAGACATTGAGCTCGGCTGAATTACCAGTCGAACGTAGATAGTCCCCTATCAATGTACCCATTATTGACTGACGTTAAGTCGTATCATGTTACTGGTCAATCATTGATAGAATACCTTGGTTCGTATTGTTGATCAGTGCTTGATGTGTTTTGTGATCAGAGAAAGACTGCATGGATCTGGAGGTGGAGTTGGACACACACTTTGGCATGGCTCACACACGCTGGGCCACACACGGAGAACCCAGCGCCCTCAACAGCCACCCCCACCGCTCCGACAAGAACAATGGTAACACACACTCACCTGTGTACACATACACACCAACACACAGTTAATATCTACACACAACATACAGTGCAGACATACACACCAACCCACTGTTCTGTCATGGCTTTGACAAAGTTCTCTGGAACGGCGGTGTCAGTCAGTCAGGCGAGCTAGTTTTTTTCTGGTTACTGATTGGCCAGAGATATCAATATGTAAAACACACCTTACATACTGTGATCAGCCCTTACCTCCCCGCAGCTCTCTCTTATAGGGAGAGTTCTAGGGGAGTGTGGGAGGCCTCAGTGAAAGGAGTATTTACACACTTCCAAATGTAGAACATGAGATGGACAGAGAGAATCAGCCTTTCACAGAGGCCAGACAGACAGGGTCTTGTTCAGTTGACTTTAAACACAGCCATATCCTTCCTCAGGCACACCTTTCATATGTGTTCTTTGTGCTAAAAATAACTATGTTCTGTGTCATTTTAGTTCTAGTTCTGACCGCCACATGCAAAGGTGTGTGTGCATATGTCAGCACTCAGGATACACTCCTTAACTATGCAGTCAGGCAGGAATTACAGGAATTGCTTAGGTCATGTAGTGTATGTGGACACCTGCTTGTCGAACATCTAATTCCAAAATCATGGGCATTAATATGGAGTTGGTCCCCCATTTGCTTCAAAAACAGCTTCCACTCTTCTGGGAAGGCTTTCCAATAGATGTTGGAACATTGCTGCGGGGACTTGCTTCCAGTCAGCCACAAGAGCATTAGTGATGTCAGGCGCTGATGTTGGGCGATTTGGCCTGGCTCGCAGTGTTCCAATTCATCCCAAAGGTGTCCGATTAGGTTGAGGTCAGGGCTCTGTGCAGGCCAGTCAAATCCTTCCTCGCCGATCTCGTCAAACCATTTGTGTACGGACCTCTTTTTGTGCACAGGAGCATTGTCATGCTGAAACAGGAAAGGGCCTTCCCCAAACTGTTGCCATAAAGTTGGAACCACAGAATCGTCTAGAATGTCATTGTATGCTGTAGTGTTAAGATTTCCCTTTACTGGAACTAAGGGGCCTAGCCCGAACCATGAAAAACATGCCCAGACCATTATTCCTCCTTCACCAAACTTTACAGTTGACACTATGCATTTGGGCAGGTAGGGTACTCCTAGGATCCGCCAAACCCGGATTCATCTGTTGGGCTGCCACATGGTGAGGCATGATTCATCACTCCAGAGAAGGCATTTCCACTGCTCCAGATCCAATGGCGGCGAGCTTTACACCACTCCAGCCGACGCCTGGCATTGTGCATGGTGATTTTAGGCTTGTGTGCGGCTGCTCGGCCATGAAAACCCATTTCATGAAGCTCCCGACTAACAGTTATTGTGCTGACGTTGCTTCCAGAGGCAGTTTGAAACTCGGTAGTGAGTGTTTCAACCAAGGACAGACAATTTTTACACGCTAAGTGCTTCAGCTGAGCCGTTGTTGCTCTTAAACATTTTGCTCTTAAACATTTTTGCTCTTAAACATTTCCACTTCACAATATCAGCGCTGACAGTTGACCGGGGCAGCTCTAGCAGGGCAGAAATTTGACTAACTGACTTGTTGTAAAGGTGGCATCCTATGACGGTGCCACATTGAAAGTCACTGAGCTCTTCAGTAAAGGCCATTCCACTGCCAATGTTATCTATGGAGATTGCATGGCTGTGTGCTCGGTTTTATACACCTATCAGCAATGGGTGTGGCTGAAATCGCTGATTCCACTCATTTGAAGGGGTGTCCACATGCTTTTGCCCATGTAGTGTATGATAGGAGGAGTTCCTAACTGATTTCTCACTGTCTCTATTTCCTGACTGATTTCTTGCTGTCTCTATTTTCCCTCAGAGTTTGTTGTCATCCACAATGGCATCATCACCAACTACAAAGAGTTAAAGAAGTACCTGGTAAGAACAAGTCCTACTCTACCCCTCCACTCCGCTGTCTGTATTTCTATAGTTCTACTCTATTTAAGTATAAATTACTCCACAGTAAAGTTCAGCTTGTTTTGGGTCACACCCTTGGTAATGGACCGGGATATGATCAGAAGGGTTATAGGATTTCAAGTCCTCTGTCATCTATTGCCTTTGACGATCTTCGTTCTGGGTCCTTTGTTTAGGACTTTTTGACCGATGACTCTTGCACTGTTCTACACAAATGCAAGTGAATTGAAATGACATTAACAAAGTAGCAATGATCATTGTTGGCTTAGGCTAACATGGAAACCATACAGTGTATCTTTTATCTTCTGAGTCAGCTTGCCTTTTGTCTGTCTTGTTTTGTCAGTCCAGTTTTGCTGGTTCTGCCCAGCCAGCACATATTGAATAATATTCTGAGAACCATATGTTTCTTAGAGCTTGGTGAGAGTGTGGTTGTCCTGTGGTTATTTTGCATACAACCTTCCCACAACTTTCTGGGAATGGTGCATGATAGTTGCTTGGCTTTGGAACATTCTATTTTCTTGGTATTTCATTATTTTAATAGAAGATTTTCTAAAAGTTCAAATATAAATTTTGGTAATGTTTTAGGAATGTTCTCCAACTGGTTTGACATTAGGAATGATCTAAAATATTTCAGAGACAGTAAAAGAAACAACATTATTCTGTGGGAATTTCAGTACTTCAGCATAATGTTTCCTACACATTTCCTCATGTGCTATTTAAAATGTTGTTCTCAAATTGTAAACAACGTTTACAGCAAGATGGCACCGACAGACATGGCAGCTCTGATTCTAGCTCCTAAGCAACTTTGCAGTATTTGTTTTTTAGTGTGTTATTTCTATTACTATCAGCCCAGAACATTTTTTAGTGTTATTACATTCAGCCTGAAATAACTTTTGGATATCAGAGCAACGTTAACTCACCAGCACTACGACCAGGAATACGACTTTCCCCAATTGGATCCTTTGTTCGCACCCCCCAAGGCAATTTAACTTATCCCAGAGGCTGCTTCAAGATGCCGCCAGCGGAGAAAAGGTATTCGGAGTGGACTTCTAGTCCGACTCAGGAGGCGGGCACACCATCCACCGCTTCTGAGTATATTACTCGCTAATGTTCAGTCTCTGGACAATAAATGATAACGTACAGAAACCTGGCCTTCTCGGCAGAGTTGCAAGGAAAAATACATATCTCAGACTGGCTAATTAAAATAAAAGATTAAGATGGGCAAAAGAACACAGACAATAGGCAGAGGAACTCTGCCTAGAAGGCCAGCATCCCGGAGTCGCCTCTTCACTGTTGACGTTGAGACTGGGATTTTGCGTGGACTATTTAATGAAGTTGCCAGTTGAAGACTTGTGAGGAGGCTGTTTCTCAAACTAGACACTCTAATGTACTTGTCCTCTTGTTCAGTTGTGCACCAGGGCCTTCCACTACTCTCTATTCTGGCTAGTGCCAGTTTGTGCTGTTCTGTGAAGGGAGTAGTACCCAGCATTGAACAAGATCTTCAGTTTCTTGGCAATTTCTCGCATGGAATAGCTTTCATTTCTCAGAACAATAATAGACTGATGAGTTTCAGAAGAAAGTTCTTTGTTTCTGGCCATTTTGAGCCTGTAATCAAACCCACAAATGCTGATGCTCCAGATACTCAACTAGTCTAAAGAAGGCCAGTGTTATTGCTTCTTTAATCAGGACAACAGTTTTCAGCTGTGCTAACATAATTGCAAAATGGTTTTCTAATAATCAATTAGCCTTTTAAAATGATAAACTAGGATAAGCTAACACAACGTGCCATTGGAACACAGGAGTGACGGTTGCTGATAATGTGCCTCTGTACGCCTATTTAGATATTCCATAAAGAATCAGCTGTTTCCAGCTACAATAGTCATTTACAACATTAACAATGTCTTCACTGTATTTCAGATCAATTTTTATGTTATTTTAATGGACAATAAAATAGCTTTTCTTTCAAAAACAAGGACATTTCTAAGTGACCCCAAACTTTTGAATGGAAGTGTATATACTGTACTCCCTATTCTACTGTATTTTAGTCAATGCTATTCTGACATTGCTCGTCCTAATATTTATATATTTCTTAATTCCATTATTTAACTTTTAGATTTGTGTGTATTGTGAATTGTTAGATATTACTGCACTGTTGGAGCTAGGAACACAAGCTTTTAACTACACCCGCAATAACATCTGCTAAATGTGTGTGACCAATACAATTTGATTTGATTTCTGTGTGAATTTCCGTACTTCCACAGAACATTTCACACAAGTTCCCATGTGGTTCTATTTCATGTCCTATTTTACTATATTCTGGGAAAGTTATAAAAATGGTGTGACTTTAGCGATGTCCTTAGAACGTTCAGATAACGTATGGTTCTCTTTTGGCAATATTCTGGGAATGTAAAAAAAAAAAGGAAATTGTACACATTAACATCAATAAACTCTACATTATTTTCTCAGAACATTAAGAAGACTTTCCATAAAAAAAAACACATGAAAAATGTTGTAACATTCAGAGAACGTTCTAAAAATGTTATTTAAAAACATATACATTTGGTTCTCAGAATCAAACAAAATCTCTCTATCCTCAATCATCTTAAGTGTGTTTAGGTTTGTCGGCGCACCAACTATTTGGTCACACCTGATCTTAATGAGTTCTTGTTTCCTTTGAAAGGGGGTGTGTTTGAGTAGACAAAAATAAACAGCTTCGTATGCGTAAAAGAACATGGTATATGCTATCTCCATCCTGGTGGTGCAGTGGACTTCCATGGGTAGAGAACAGAAGATCATAGGTTTGAATCTTACTGATGCCGTGTCACATTAAAAAATTAATGTGTTCACATGATTATTGCCTAAGGAAATGAATGTATCCTATCTGTGCGTGTTACAAAATGTTTACCCCAAATAAGCGAGCAGTGTTAGTAAAAGACTTAAGTTTTTCAAAACCTTCCAAATAACCTATAATTTCCATTCTCAAAGCATTAATCAATCCTCCCAGGAAAACTTTGAAAGTAACCAGATTAAAATGTTCTCTGAACCTCCCTGCAACTTAAAAATGAACTTTCCCAGAACCGGCAAGATGTTCACTATTGTTCTTAGAACATTTAAAAAACGTTCTGTTTTACTGGTCAGGAAATGTATGGCTTTGATCCCACAACCAAAGTGAAACCAAAAACACTAGTTCCCACAACTTCCAAGGAACCAAATGTGCTAGCTGGGTACCTTCTCCTCAGCTATAATGGGTATAAATTCATGCAAGCAGGAGACACTGAATAGTAACTGATAGCTATTTCTACTGGTTTTGCTAGTTATCACTCATAATTCTTAGGGTATAAAATGTTGTTCTTACCCATCCTAGCAGATATCCATCCCAAGGCAATTATATCCTAGCAGACAGTAAAAAAAAGTTACAATAAATCATGTTTTGTGAACCATGCTGACTGTACTTAACTCCCCTTAGATCCGTTTGTGCTGAAGCCAACTCCTCTGACTATTGGTGTTATGCTAGCAGAGTTATTACTATGCTAGGTAATGCACATTTAACCTTTATTTTAGCAGGGAGTCCAATTGAGACCAAGGGAGCCTTGCATGAAAAGCCCAGCAATTACACGATAAAAGTTAGGGGCATATCCGGGAGTGCTGCTTTCAGTAAGCTTGTAACATTCATTCTGATCTCCACCCTCTTTCAGAACTCCAAGGGCTACGAGTTTGAGTCAGAGACGGACACAGAGGTCATCCCTAAACTGATCAAATACGTTTACGACAACCGAGAGAGAGAAGACCTGTCCTTCTCTACCCTGGTGGAGAGGGTCATTCAACAGCTGGTGAGTACTGGGACACCTCAATCAGTCAATACAATTTATTTATGAAGCCCTTTTTACATCAGCAGATGTCACAAAGTGCTTATTCAGAAACCAAGCCTTAAACCCCAAACAGCAAGCAATGCAGGTCAGGGTTCCATTGCCACAGGCAAAACAGCAGAAACTGGATCAGCAGCACGACCAGGTGGACTAGGGATGGGGATAGCCAGGAGTCATCAGGCCAGGTAGTCCTGAGGCATTGTCCTAGGGCTCAGGTTCTCCGGGAGTAGAGATAGAGAGAGAGAGATATGAGAATTAGAGGGAGCATACTTAAGTTCGCACAAGGACACCAGATAAGACACGAGAAATACACCAAATAGGACAGTCTGACCCTAGCCCCCCGGCACATAGACTATTGCAGCATAGATACTGGAAGCTGAGATGGGGGAGTAGGGGCTCACTGCGGCCCCGCCCAATGATACCCCTGGACAGGGCCAACCACGCAGGATATATCCCCACCCACTTTGCCAATGTAGCGGATGTGAAACAGCTGGCTTAGTTAGCGGTGGTGTGCGCTAAATAGCGTTTCAATCGGTGACGTCACTTGCTCTGAGACCTTGAAGTAGTTGTTCCCCTTGCTTTGCAAGGGCCGCGGCTTTTGTGGAGCGATGGGTAACGATGCTTCGTGGGTGACTGTTGTTGATATGTGCAGAGGGTCCCTGGTTCGTGCCCGGGTATGGGCGAGGGGACGGTCTAAAGTTATACTGTTACACCAACACCTACTCTACTATTATGTTATTACTATAGTACTGCTGCTGCTACTACTACTACATTTTTTTATTTTAGTAATTTAACAGAAACTCTTATCCAGAGCGACTGACAGTTAGTGCATACATATTAAGATAGCTGGGCGGGACAACACTTCACAATCGTTTCAAGTACATTTTCCCTCAACAAAGTATTTATCAAAAAAGTCAGTGCTAGTGGGAAAATACGTTTTATTTTCTGTTTGGGGGAGGGGTGTCGGAGGCGACGTGAGATTTATTTAAAGTATTCTTCAAAAACTACAATGATGACGATGACTACTGCGGCTGCTTCTGCTACTACTACGAAATAAAAATGAACTGCTTAACAAAAATGACAAAACATCCCCTCAGATCCCATCTGGCCCTATGATGAATTCCATCTCTGAAACAGCATTGTAAGGGAGTGTTTTCAACAACAGAGCAACAATCTCCCCCAGTTCCCCTTGATGATGTCATCATCACACTGTCCAGTCTGGCCTCAAATTTGGCCGTCCCATTAATAGTGTTACGTCATCACCAAAACTGTCACCATGGCAACCACCCCAACAACATCTTTAGTGACATCGCAATCTGTATCTGGTGAACAGGAGCGAGACACTTTTTCAATCCCTTTTGCACCAACTAGATTGCTCAGTCATTTTCTCTATTTTTCTCTGTCTCGCTCAGTTCTTCACACACTCTTGTTGTTGAGTTTGGTCTTATTGGAGCCAGTCCTATCTCAGCCACATCTCCCCTCTCCTTGGCTCACTGTAAAAGGTCTGAGAAGAACACAGAGGATAAAATGTACAACTTCAGTGGGTTTGGGCTAATAGGAACCAGACCAGAACAGACCCCTTACATCCTAATGACCACTGCTCCTCCCCCTCCTCTCCTCCATCTCTCTCCCACCCTTGGTGAGAGTGCTGGCAGTGTGTTGGAAACAGCGCTGGTTTTATACAATAGAGGTCTTATTCCTCCTAACTTCCCTGAACATCGACCCCCCCCCATCCCTTCCACACATCCCCACTACTACCCCCACGAGGGGAAACAGATGGAAAGACTGTCTCCAAAAAGAAATAGGACATTTGAATGTTGTTTTGTAATGTCACTGTTGGTCTGTTCGACTGAAACTGTCCTCTACATTTTCCGTCACTGTGTTTTTTCTTTTTACAATTCCTTCTCATTTTCAACCTTCTCCTCTTCCTCGTCATCATCATCATCATGGACCCTAACAGACATGTTTGTATTCTCTCCACTTTGTCATCCTGTCTTAGGAGGGGGCCTTCGCTCTGATGTTTAAAAGCAGTCATTTCCCCAGAGAGGCGGTAGCCACCAGGTCAGTATCCATGTCCACTCACATGTCTCCGTCTGTCTGGCCTATGCCATGACCTCACATAAGTCTGTCTATATATACGTACAGTATATATTTATATGGCTCATTCTAATATTTCTATATTTCTTCATTCATTTATTTGTATTGGTTTTGCGTGTATCGTTTTGTATTGTTAGGTATTAATGCATGGTTGGGAACATAAGCATTTGCTACACCCGCGATAACATCTGCGAAGTTTGTGTGCAAAATTTGATTTGAAAGGATCGACACCCATTGGCATTGACTAGTCGTCTCAGCTATCGCCACAATAAAGCAATAACAGCTTGACTCTATATAGCCCTATATATATCTTCAGACTGTGTCTCTGCCAAGCTTCTATTCCATCTAAATAATGTGTCATGTATGATGACATCACTCTTCCCTAGCTACAGCTCACTGCCCAGCGTAAAGAACTGTCAGAGAAGGATACAGTAAACAGAGGGAAAGAAAAGAGCATAATTGAGAAACGTGCCTGTTTTCTTTAAGCCTCAGGTGGGAATTACCCCAGCCAGATGTAAGCTGTCAAACACAATGACTTAGAGATTTACGATTGTCATTTTTTTGATGGGAGTGTTATGTATGTCTGAGTACTTTTAGCAGATGCTTTGTGTACACACTGTCATAGGTCCTAGTTGACACAATAGGAATAAAGGCTTGAGCTATATTCAGGTTATTTTTGCCACACCCTCTCCCCCCACCTGCAGTGGACACTATTTCCTACTTTCAAGGCCCGTAAAGCAATTCTTCAGGAAGTGTGCGTGGCTTCACAACGTTTTCAGAGTTTAAGAAAATGGCGGAAATATGCGGTCGAGTTCCAACGAGAGCGGATACAAATTAATTTCTTAAACTAATCTCGACAAATGTTAAAAAGTGTAATAAAGTAATGCCTTTTCAAATAAGTTACACTATGTTGGCTGACAATTTGCTACGCTAGCCTTACGAACCGCGTAGCATTACAGCAGTATGTACCTGTATTTTAGCTAGTTACCTAACGTAGTCGGCTACTAACTATCTGCTATCGATCTAACTACCCAAAGTTTATTGACTTGATTGTTCATATCATGCTTAGCTAAGTGGTATAGTCGTGTGCGTTTCAATTGAGTTAATAGCACTCATTTGAGTGCCAGAGCGCCGAATAACGGATGCATTTACGAAAGCTCAACACCCGTTGAATATGGTCAGTGTCGGTAAACGTCGGCACAAAAACCGTAATTAAATTGTTGCCAGCAGCACAGTTACATTCACCAATGCTCTGGATCACATTAAAACAGCCTAACCAGCTATGCTAGGGCGAGAGAAATGGTCAGTGAGGTGTTCTCTAATATGTGTCTGGAAGTAGCTCGCCAACGTTCGCCAGTTAGCTTGGGTGCTTGACTGCTGTAGGATAAGATAAAGTAATCCTTCTCACCCCCCCATTTAAAGATTTAGATGCACTATTGTAAAGTGGCTGTTCCACTGGATGTCATAAGGTGAATGCACCAATTTGTAAGTCGCTCTGGATAAGAGCGTCTACTAAATGACTTAAATGTAATGTAAATGTAATGCTGTTGAACGCTCGGATCACCTCTACTCCTCCGCCAGAGCGTCCAGTAGTGATGGGTCGTTCGCGAACGAGTCGGCTCTAAGGCTCTTGTAGGTGAACGTTGGGACCCGGCTCGCACATCAGAGGAGCCGAATATATTAATAAAAATATTTTTAAACGAATATATTAATAATCAAAAGATAGCTAGCATTTGTTGCCCAAAGCTAACGTCATAAGGCTCCCGAGTGGCGCATCGGTCTAAGGCACTGCATTTCAGCGTTTGAGGTGTCACTACAGACCCTGGTTCGATTCCAGGCTGTATCACAAACGGCCGTAATTGGGAGTCCCATAGGGTGGTGCACAATTGGCCCAGCGTCGTCCGGGTTATGGTTTGGCCGGGGTAGGCCGTCATTGTAAATAAGAATTTGTTCTTGATTTACTAAAATAAGCAGTGAGGTTTGACCGGGCTGTTTATGTGTTGTGAAGCTAGCCACAATAGTGGAAATGGCGACTGGCCTTCAAAATAAAAGTCCCTATTTGAAAGACGAAATATTTAGACAACATAATGTTAAAACAAGGTTGGAGTGTTGTAATTTGAAATTGGTTATCAGTCTACTCAGTGACACCCACAGAACACAACTGTGAAGAGTGTATGTAAATATTAGCATCATAGCTCTTATCCAGGGACTTTGAGGGAAATCACCTCCCAAGTCAGCCTATTGTGCGCACTGACAATCATATTCCACTGTACAGCCTTATTTAAGGATTGGGAATTAATTAAATGGTCTATCAGTCTACTCAGTACCCTAGTGCTTTTTTCCCAACGTCCTCCTCAGAGTTCTCAGACTCCAAAACATCCACGTTGTATTGTTTTTCCTCTGGAGTAGTGTTCGATACACATAGTAGGTTGACTGGTACTATAAATGTGGCTCAATTCAGTGGTTTCATATTCCCGCAGTAAGAGCTATGATGCTAATGTTCTCTGGGTGTCACTGAGTGGACTGATACCCCATGTCATTGATCCACAATCCATATGCAATTCTAAAGTCTAATACAGACATTGTGATTACAACAGATTCTTGTCAAATTATTGTCTTTTGTTGAATTTCTATAACATTCCAACCTAGTTTGGCACGATCTATTCAATTATGGCATAATTCCACTATGCGTATTAATTTGCATCACTGTCAATGACATACCTTTATTTTGATGGCGAACCGCACGTTCCACTATTGTGGCTGATCTTCATATAGGTGGGTCCGACCATTAATCAAATAAGATCTGTCTTATAAATGAGGGGTATTTTAGATGATGACACCTAGCTAGATAGTTAGCTAGCTAACTGTAGCTACTGAAACAGATTATGTCGTTTTGGTATATTTTTTGGGAAGAACATTGTTTGCATCCATCAGCTAGCTCTATTACCATCTATTATGACCAGCACTGTCTAGAGCACGGGGAAGTGTCTGCGCTCGTACGCAGCAGCAAGGGCGCGAGACAAAACTTTACCAGCATCATAGCATACCAATCCGTGAATCGTTGTGTCAAATGAAATACGAGTGATAGTGTAATCAATGTGTAATAACTACGTAAAAAATGTATGAACGTGTTAAATTATTATGTGACGTGCAGTTATGTTCAGGTCCTGCTTGGTCAAACGGTGTTATTTTTTTATTGATTTAACTAGGCAAGTCAGTTAAGAACAAATTCTTATTTACAATGGTGGCCTCTTCAATCACAGCTGGATGTGATACAGTTTGGATTCGAATCAGGTACTGCAGTGACGTCTCTTGCACTGAGATGCAGTGCCTTAGACCACTGCTCCACTTGGGAGCATGTATTTAACATGTATCGTTTTTGACACATAAAGACCTAAAGGCGTTCCACAGTGTGTGTGTGTTGGTGTGTGTGTGTGCATGTGCTCGTGCATTTGTGTTTGTTCTCTCACACAAATCGAACAATTTATCTCCTGACCCCTCTGTCTTTCTCATGCTCACCCTCTCTTTTCCCCTTTCTCCCTATCCCTCTATCCATCCCCTTTCTCTGTCTATATCCTTCAGGAGAGGAAGTCCTCTGCTCATTGGTGTGCGGAGCAAGTATGAGCTGTCTGCAGAGCACATTCCAATCCAGTACAACACTGGTGAGCTCTGTTCCCCTCTATCAGACATTATCACTTTACAGTGTTCTTAAACCTCTCAGTTACAGTGTTCTTAAACGTCTCAGTTACAGTGTTCTTAAACGTCTCAGTCAGTGTTCCCACAGAAACTGGACTGTGTTAACATCGTATTTCAATCAAACCACATCTCAACACGTTCGGTTACATTATCTTCACGCACCGATCTCTTAATTTGAGACACGAGGGCGTAACTCGAACTGACGCATAAATATTGCACATGAGATTTGCATGAAACGTTTGGTTATATGTCTGTAGTTCAAGTCCTGATTCAGGTCAATATGAAACACCCAAAAATGAACTAATTAACTAAGCAACTCATAAACTAACCAACCAACCAGTCAGCTAACGTAATGCAGTTGTTCAAAGCTATCTGTGTTTGTGAGCAGTATCTGTATCTGTGTCCTAACACTAACAGTTGCAGTACTTACCATCTGATCCAGACTAATGGTTATGAAAGCCTGTTCTCCTGTGTGTGATAACATGTCATAATCTAAGCCTAATCCCGTTTTGTCCGAAGCTCCGTACTACTCTGTCCTGAGGGACTGTGCAGTTAATCCAGTGGTCCCAGAGGGTCAGAGGGCCGCTGAGCCCATATGTGAGCCTACTACCCAATAAACACTTGGGTGTTGTGGCTTGATCTCTGATTTGGTGTTCAGATTACTGCACATTTACATTACATTTAAGTCATTTAGCAGACGCTCTTATCCAGAGCGACTTACAAATGTTGGAGCTAAAAACATAAGCATTTCGCTGCACCTGATAACATCTGCAAAATATGTGTACTTTACTAATAACATTTGATTGAACCACCTATTAAGAATTGCATGACTCACAACAATCAGATACCCTTAAATCAGACTGTCTCCAATGAATCAACTGTTGTATGATTGCATGAATCTACTCTCCAAAGAGTCAAGTGCAAAAATGACAAGATTCATATTTAAAAATATATATATACAGTACCAGTCAAAGGTTTGGACACATGTACTCATTCAGGGTTTTTTCTTTGTTTTTACTATTTTCTAAATCAAATCAAATTTATTTATATAGCCCTTCTTACATCAGCTGATATCTCAAAGTGCTGTACAGAAACCCAGCCTAAAACCTCAAACAGCAAGCAATGCAGGTTTTCATAGCCGATCATTGATAGTATCTCTACCGCTCCTGCTGTCTCTAGAGAGTTGAAAACAGCAGGTCTGGGACAGGTAGCACATCCGGTGAACAGGTCAGGGTTCCATAGCCGCAGCCAGAACAGTTCAAACTGGAGCAGCAGCACGGACAGGTGGACTGGGGACAGCAAGGGGACATCATGCCGGGTAGACCTGAGGCATGGTCCTAGGGCTCAGGTCCTCCGAGAGAGAGAAAGAAAGAAAGAAAGAGAGAATTAGAGAGAGCACACTTAAATTCACACAGGACACGGGATAAGACAGGAGAAGTACTCCAGATATAACAGACTGACCCTAGCCCCCCGACACATAAACTACTGCAGCATAAATACTGGAGGCTGAGACAAGAGAGGTCAGGAGACACTGTGGCCCCATCCGTTGATACCCCCGGACAGGGCCAAACATGCAGGATATAACCCCACCCACTTTGCCAAAGCACCCACACCACTAGAGGGATATCTTCAACCACCAACTTACCATCCTGAGACAAGCCTGAGAATGGCCCATAAAGATCTCCGCCAGGGCACAAACCAAAGGGGGGCGCCAACCCAGACAGGAAGATCACGTCACTGACTCAACCCACTCAAGTGACGCACCACTCCTAGGGATGGCATGGAAGAGCACCAGTAAGCCAGTGACTCAGCCCCTGTGATAGGGTTAGAGGCAGAGAATCCCAGTGGAGAGAGGGGAACCGGCCAGGCAGAGACAGCAAGGGCGGTTCGTTGCTCCAGTGCCTTTCTGTTCACCTTCACACTCCTGGGCCAGACTACACTAAATCATATGACCTACTGAAGAGATGAGTCTTCAGTAAAGACTTAAAGGTTGAGACCGAGTCTGCGTCTCTCAGATGGGAAGGCAGACCATTCCATAAAAATGGAGCTCTATAGGAGAAAGCCCTGCCCCCAGCTGGGGACAATTAGGAGGCCTGCGTCTTGTGACCGTAGCGTACGTGTAGGTATGTACGGCAGGACCAAATCGGAAAGATAGGTAGGAGCAATGTTTTGTAGGTTAGCAGTAAAACCTTGAAATCAGCCCTTGCCTTAAGAGGAAGCCAGTGTAGGGAGGCTAGCACTGGAGTAATATGATAAAACATTTTGGTTCTAGTCAGGATTCTAGCAGCCATATTTAGCGCTAACTGAAGTTTATTTAGTGCTTTATCCAGGTAGCCGGAAAGTAGAGCATTGCAGTAGTCAAACCTAGAAGTAACAAAAGCATGGATTCATTTTTCTGCATAATTTTTGGACAGAAGGTTTCTGATTTATGCAATGTTACGTAGATGGAAAAAAGCTGTCCTTGAAATAGTCTTGATGTGTTCGTCAAAAGAGAGATCAGGGTCCAGAGTAACGCTGAGGTCCTTCACAGTTTTATTTCAGACGACTATACAACCATCAAGATTCATTTTCATATTCAACAGAAGATCTCTTTGTTTCTTGGGACCTAGAACAAGCATCTCTGTTTTGTCCGAGTTTAAAAGTAGAACGTTTGCAGCCTTCCACTTCCTTATGTCTGAAACACAGGCTTCTAGCGATGGCCATTTTTGGGGCTTCACCACGATTCATTGAAATGTACAGCTGTGTGTCATCCGCATAGCAGTGAAAGTTAACAATAGTGGTCCTAAAACGGAACCTTGAGGAACACCGAAATTTACATTTGATTTGTCAGAGGACAAACCATTCACAGACAAACTGATATCTTTCCAACAGATAAGATCTAAACCAGGCCAGAACTTGTCCGTGTAGACCAATTTGGGTTTCCAATCTCTCCCAAAAAATGTGGTGATCGATGATCAAAAGCAGCACTAAGGTCTAGGAGCACGAGGACAGATGCAGAGCCTCGGTCTGATGCCATTAAAAGGTAGAATAATTTTAAAGACATCAAAACTATTACATAACACATATGGAATCATGTAGTAACCAAAAAAAGTGTTAAACATATATTTTAGATTATTCAAAGTAGCCACCCTTTGCCTTGATGATATAAAATATATTTGGCATTGTTTAACACTTCTTTGGTTACCTCATGATTCCATATGTGTTATTTCATAGTTTTGATGTCTTCACTATTATTCTACAATGTATAAAATAGTAAAAATAAATGACTTAAATGTTAATGTTAAAAGAAAAACCCTGGAATGAGTAGGTGTGTCCAAACCTTTGACTGGTACTGTATGTGTGAATCACTCTTGCTTCTTGTGGAAATGCCAATACGGTGTTGAACCTCTATGAGATATCATAGCCCTCTCCAAATTATACATTTAAAATATGCTTCTGCCCCTTACCTACTCATTCAGTTAATAACAGCCATGGGTGTGGTGTGTTCTCTTTGTGTGTGTCAACAATTTGGAGACAGAACACCCTGTAGGGATGTTGACTGTGTCTTCATCTGTTTACTTAACTACGCTCAGATTTATTATTGCAGTTTCTAGATGGAGACTGGGGTCCGGTCTAAAGTCCAATGAGAAAGGAATGAGGAAGGGAAGTAGATAATGGGTTTTCTTCTCTCAGTACCATAAAGTGGCTTCCTTCTCTCTGCTCATTTCCCTCGTCTCTTTTCAAACACAGGATTAGGTGAAAGCAACATAGTGGATGCCTACTGTAAATTCACCTGTGGAGTACAGATGAAGGGAAAGAGACGAGGAGAGAACAAGGTCATTTATCGCTATTGGGGACTAATACTCCTGGCCCCATCATGACTGCAGTGCTCTACTGTAACTCTGCTTAAGGGAAAACGTCCCTCAACTGCTTTCAGTCACCTTATAAATAATATGTGACAAATCAATACGGATGGCAGTTTGAACCTCCACCTGATTATTAATTCCAGAATCTTCTGAAGCAATGTAACCAGATGATTAGCATGTTCATTTATGGTCAAAGGAGCCTTGGCTCAGATGGCTCCTCTCTCTCCTCTGTTGTTTGTCAATCACAATCATGAACTTGTTTTGGTTTGCAATCATCGGGTTAAAACAGCTGTTTACCAGTTTATGAAAAATTACAAAATGTTTTAGGTGGAGAGTTCAACTAAAGCAGAAGTGTTGATTTCAGTGATCCATCTCTGGTTGTTCCAGTGCTCAGTTTGAACCATGAACCATAACCCATGCCTTATACCCCCTGCCCACTGTCGAGTAGCTATGTTCAAAGAGGGGGTCCAGGAAAAGAACAGCCATAACCGGCCAGATATCGCCAATGCTGTGAATTCTGCTGAAGACGGCAAGGCTGTGGAGTACTACTTTGCATCTGACGCTAGGTGAGCTGAAAGCCCTAGGTGTGTGTGTGTGTGTGTCTGTGTGTGTGTGTGTTTGTGTGTGAACATGTGCACGGTGTGTGTGTGGCGTATGCATTTGTGCTTGTCTCGTGATCCTTTTTTTCTTTCTCCTCCTCGCTCTCCCTGCCCAGCGCCATCATAGAGCACACCAACAAGGTGATCTACCTGGAGGATGATGACATAGCAGCGGTTGTAGGGGGGAAGCTGTCCCTCCATAGGCTGAACCGCCTGGCAGGGGAGGTTCCTGTCCGGGCCATCCAGACCCTCCAGATGGAATTGCAGGAGATCATGAAAGGTCAGAGGTTAGAGGTCATAGGGCTCATCGCCATGGAAACTGAAGGGTTAATTAGGAGTAAGATAGAGTGTCCCAGGCCCTACACACTGACCGAGGGTCAGTTCGGTGCAAGGTTAAGGTGCAATATTTAGGAGGAGGGAACGCTGATTCTCAATATGTACCTAAAGGGACCTTAAACCTAGAGCCAGTCAGTATCGATACCTTCCCATTCACAAAGACATGTCAAAGATAAGGTCTAATGTCATACTAGTGAAATGTAGTCTGATATTACACAGAGAACACATACCCATTTGGCCACACATACTGTATTGAAGCGGCTATAGCTCTAAGAACACTAGAATAAGATCTCCCCCTGCTGACGTTAGTGAGTAACTACACCTGTGACCTAACCATAGGCCCTATTGTGTCCTTATCTTTTCTGTGCAGGTAACTTTGAGGCATTCATGCAAAAGGAGATCTTTGAACAGCCAGAGTCTGTGTTCAACACCATGAGGGGGCGGATCTGCTTCGACACCAACAAAGGTAGCTTACCATGACGATGTCATATCCTGATCCGGTCCCTCCCTATTGTTCCAGGATGCTGATGGCACAGTGCCCTAGGCTCAATCAATATAGCACAGCAATTCACGGAAGCATACGTTATTAAAAACAAAAACTGTTATGTGAGAAGTAGGCATTGGTCTGAAGCCGATAAAGAAAGGAAATTCACATGAGCACCACAATGCCTACTTCAACGTCTACCAAGGTTTTCCAGCACACAGCTTTGACCTACTACTGTTTGTCTATTGTACTTCAAACAATGTGTAGGCAGGTGGCTTAGGATTCAAACCTTCTCAAACAGCCTAATTCACAGTCTTAAGATGAGGTGCACCCACAATAATGTGATTTGTACTGCATACAAGGTAAGTTATTGGATTCTTCACACAAGACATTATCCCATTCCACTACCTTTTCAAGGTGTATTTGTTTATATGACAACAAGCTTTTAGACTTAAAAGATCATCAGGCTTTATTGAGTGAGCGGTTTTGTCTTGCAGTAATGTGGTGCCTACTGGGATTTCATAAAATATTTTTTTTAGCAAAATATTTAATATTATTTTGGTCAGAAGGTGTCCTACATAACAACATGTCACTCATATACTGTAGATATAGAGGTCTATAGAGCCTGTTTGCATTCATTATTTCTGTAACTGTTTACCTGTGTAATATTGTCATATGCTCATAACCACTTGTTGTTGGTCCTGTTATACCAATGACTGTGCTGATCAATGGGCAGTGAATATGTAGTCCAAAGTTATGTTTGTATTTATTTTTGCAATAATGGTGATGCTACAATAGACATTTACAGGCCTATATCAAAAAATACATTCAGCCTAATGATAAATATATATATATATAGTACATGCAGTACTAGTCAACAGTTTGGACACACCTACTCATTCCAGGGTTTCTTTATTTCTACATTGTAGAATTAAGAAAACCCCTTGAATGAGTAGCCTTATTTTAAAATTGATTATTTGTTTTTTTCCTCATCAATCATCAATATGACAAAGCAAAAACAGGTTTTTAGAAATGTTTACAAATTTATTACAAATAAAAAACGGAAATATGACATTTACAAATGTATTCATACCCTTTACTCAGTACTTTATTGAAGCACCTTTGGCAGCGATTACAGCATCGAGTCTTCTTGGGTATGACGCTACAAGCTTGGCACACCTATATTTGGGGAATTTTTCCCATTCTTCTCTGCAGATTCTTTCAAGCTCTGTCAGATTGGATGGGGAGCGTCGCTGCACAGCTATTTTCAGGTCTCCAGAGACGCTCGATCGGGTTCAAGTCTGGGCCACTCAAGGACATTCAGAGACTTGGCATGAACCCACTCCTGCGTTGTCTTGGCTGTGTGCTTAGGGTCGTTGTTCTGTTGGAAGGTGAACCTTCGCCCCAATCTGAGATCCTGAGTGCTCTGGAGCAGGTTTTCATCAAGGACCTCTCCGTTCATCTTTGCCTCGATCCTGACTAGTCTTTCAGTCCCTGCCGTTGAAAAACATCCCACAGCATGATACTGCCACGACCATGCTTCACTGTAGGGATGGTGCCAGATCTCCTCCAGACATGACGCTTGGCATTCAGGCCAAAGAGGTCAATCTTGGTTTCATCAGACCAGAGAATCTTGTTTCTCATGGTCTGAGAGTCTTTAGGTTCCTTTTGGCAAACTCCAAGCGGGCTGTCGTGCCATTTACTGAGGAGTGGCTTCCTTCTGTCCACTCTTCCATAAAGGCCTGATTGGTGGAGTGCTGCAGAGATGGTTGTCCTTTTGGAAGGTTCTCCCATCTCCACAGAGGAACTCTGGAGCTTTGTCAGAGTGATTATTGGGTCCTTGGTCACCTCCCTGACCAAGGCCCTTCTCCACCGATTGCTCAGTTTGGCTGGGCAGCCAGCTTGGTGGTTCCAAACTTCTTCCATTTAAGAATGATGGAGACTACTGTGTTCTTGGGAACCTTCAATGATGCAGACATTCCCCACATCTGTGCCTC